>NW_019951594.1:0-5488 GCF_002910315.2 Salvelinus sp. IW2-2015 | reverse complement strand
TCCATCTGCTCTATGCAGGGGTGTAGTGGTAATTTAACATCACGCTGTGTGTGACTGCTGTCTTTCCATCTGCTCTATGCAGGGGTGTAGTGGTGCCTGGAGAAGTGGGTATAGTCTAATTTTGCCACAAAGTTCCCAAACAGCCCCCCAGCGAAGGAAAGGCACCCTATGTGAAAAATCCTATGTTTTCCTATGTTTTTTTAAACGAGTTTTCCTATAATCTAAATCCACAATAATGCTTAAACCACATCAATCTGATTGGCTGGGCCTGTCAGGGCCTGGCTCCCCAGTGGGTGGATTGTGATTGTGTTGGCTACTTTGTGCATGATTTCTCTATTGTACTACATAATTGACAAGTATTATACCTCCACTACACTACTTTGATGCACATCAGTAGGGATTAAGAAATGAGTATATGCAATGCCCACTGACAAAAAAGTGGGTATACGGTTTATACCTGCATATACCCTCCACTACACCACTGACCCTTTGTGTTTTACAAAAAGTGCTCTCTCCTACATGAGTGCACTGGTATTACGGTTGCTGTCCTTTCAGAATCACGAACCTGTCACTCAGCCCTTATGAAAAAAGATTTCAGTTTTGAAACTGCAGTAAAAGTGCAGTAATTGCAGTCGACTGTGGTATTTTGGACGCATTAATTTCAGAATAACTTCAGTTTAGTGCAGTTGAACTGTAGTTATACTGCACTGTAACTGCAGTTACACTGCTTACTGCAGTAAAAAAAAACAGTGCTATATTTCTGCAGTATTTGCAGCATACTGCAGTAGATACATAAAGGGCATGGGTGACAAAAACAGTACACTAGGATTCACAGGACACGTTTCCAATAGGACAGTTAAGACAATAGACACTGCATTCTAACTACAGTGTACTGCAGTTACAGTGCACTCTGACTGCAATTTTTTTTGTAAGGGACTGAAGGCCTCTAGGTTCGCCACTGCGCAAACATGTCTATAATAGATAAGGCTGTTAAGATATTCATGTTTCAAGAAAGGAGTGTATATATTTGGCCTGCCGAATGGGTTGTATGCGCTAACAGAATGGAAGCTGATAATTACGAGTTTTTTACTCCGCTGGTCTCGGCTGGTCTCAGAAAGAAATTACGAGTCCTCACTGTCCGAGACCAAGTCAAGACCGAGTACAAATGTATCCGACACCGAGACAAGACCGAGACACTCAATATGTGGTCTCGAGACAGGACTCGAGTACTACAGTACTGTTACATGTGTTAGACAGAGGAGGAACAATTGCGGTTCATATAACCGCTAAATAAGATCCGCTGCTTGATTTAATTGCATGTCAAGTCACTAGTCATTATGCAGGGGCCCTATAATAGGCTTGTGCAATGCTATGTGATAGCTTTTACATTTGGCTCGGAGCCAAGCAAGAGAGGGTTTGGGTATCCATGACTCTGTTATAGAGCCTTTGTCATACAGCATCAGCCAGCTGTCATGACTGTGAGTATATGTGTGTGTGTGTGTGTGCGTCTGTGCCTGAGCCTGCCCGCCTACCTGCTGTCGATGTGTGTGTGTGTGTGTGTGTGTGTGTGTGTGTGTGTGTGTGTGTGTGTGTATATGTTAGGGATGTGTCACGCATGTGTGTGTTTTGGTACAGTATATGCCCCTGGTGCTACCCAAAGTGCGTAGCCTAGACAACTGTCATGGCTGCCKGTCTATGTGTTGAACCCATCCACTCCTGAAGAGACCTGCTGGCACCAGTCCACCCACTCAACCAATCACTCTGGGTCCGTTTTCCATCCCAATTCCCAGACCCCTCTTCCCTGTCCCCACCACATACAGTGAAGGTGTGAGTACTATTGGCTACCTATCAACCTTGGAAACCATATCTCTTTCATCCAGGAGAGCTCTACATTGTTTTTATTCTTATATTTGTGACAAGAGTAAAGTGATCCGAAGGATCGGAGTGTGTCTTCCAGTCTGCCAGAGAGGGAGAGGGAGAGGGAATGAAAGGGGGAGTGAGAGAGAGAGCATTGGAGAAAGAGCGAGCCAGAGAGAGGGAGAGAGACAGCGAGAGAGAAAGAGTGAAGCACAATCAATTTTTTTTAAAGCATTTGACTGAATAAAACATTAACCGGCTGCACAGTGAAAATTACTCAATCACCAATCAGCCGGCCTGTGAAGATGTCAGCCATTAGACTTACTACTTCATTCCTCGGTTCCCTATATTTACACGTACGTGATGCACGACATGCATGTTATGTTAGCGATCACGTGTGTCACAGTCAAGGGTTCACAGGTGGGTGCCTGCCATGAATAGCCTGCTGGATGCGTTCAACAGTAATGGGTACAACACACATGTGCACATCACCGCTCAGCCCCACATGTCATCTGTGACAGGACTATGCTGATGTAACAGCATAGCTTCCGTCCCTCTCCTCTACCTGGGCTCGAACCAGGGACCATCTGCACACATCGACAACAGCCACCCTCAAAGCATCGTTACCCATCGCTCCACAAAAGCCGCGGCCCTTGCAGAGCAAGAGGAACAACTATTTCAAGGTCTCAGAGCGAGTGACGTCACCGATTGTAATGCTATTAGCGCGCACCCCGCTAACTAGCTAGCCATTTCACATTGGTTACACTGACACTGCAGGAAAACAGGGGTCACTTATTACTCAATGTGGGGAGGTGCTTATTAAGGTGCTTTTTTTCAAGTCTTATAATGCATTATGACTGCATYATATTGTATTATAAGACATGAGTGCCTATCATCTGTCATTCGTGTCTATGACACTCCTGTAATGTCAAGCAGTTGAATGTGTTACATAGAGAAAATGCCCTTTTATTTTGTCAGATTTAACTAAAGTGTTACCATTTCTTAGTATCATGTCATAATGACCCTGACTAAATTACAGCTATGTTCAGTCCATTGTAGAATTGCTACAAGCCTTATAAAGAGACATTATGAGACATTATAAGGGCTCATAAGTGCTTATAACAAGTAATAAAACATACCTGTCAACGTTAACTAAAGTGTTACGAAGTGTTTTTCCTGGTCAGGCCACATTACTTGTTTTGAAATGTCCTGGCCAATATTGGCAATGCTTGAAGTGGAGTGTAGTGCTTACAATAGCCAGAAGGCTTTAGGCTTTACTAACTCTGCTGTAATCCTGAAGAAAAAAATATAGTGACTTCATCTCGAAATATTATAATGCAAATATTATGATAGTTTGATATGATTGTATGCAATCAAGATCCTTAAATGTAGAACTCAGTTAAGCATGTACATATGCTTTCACATACATACACAGTGCCATAACACTCTCTGCCTCTGTCTTGCTCTCCCTCTCTCTCTCCCTCTCCCCCTCTCTCGCTCTCTCTCTCTCTCTCTCTCTCTCTCTCTCTCTCACACACACACACACAACCAACCAACCAACC
Source organism: Salvelinus sp. IW2-2015 (assembly GCF_002910315.2). Lineage (NCBI taxonomy): Eukaryota > Metazoa > Chordata > Actinopteri > Salmoniformes > Salmonidae > Salvelinus > Salvelinus sp. IW2-2015. Next base: position 2,069 of record NW_019951594.1, on the reverse strand, counting down.
AAATGTATTTTTAAAGCCCTTTTTAAAGGGAGAGGGAGAGGGCAAGAAACACATACACTTAAGTGATAATGCCCGAGAAGCTGGTGTTTGGAGGATATATTGGCACGGGTGTTGTTAGGCCCAAAACGAAGTCGAGGGCCGGCAAACCATGTCAATATGTCCTCCAAACACCGGCTTCAATAGCATTATCACTTTTATACAACGGGTTACCAACATATTCAAATAATGATTCGCATATTTTAATTAAAAACTTTATTTTGATTAATTAATTAATATTATTTCATCCTTCCACAAGATATAGTCCCGACACAAATCTAGGGTTGCTAGAGACGTGACCCAGTCGTTCAGTCTTTTTGTTCTGTCTATGGACGCGACCCAGTCGTTCGTTCTAAATGTTCCATTGCTACTGGCTGGCAACGTTCTTATCCCTTGCTTGCTAGCTAGCCAACTACAGCTGACTTACAGTAATGTCAGAAAGAATAACAGCAAAGTAGCTGCATTTGCATTTATTTAAGCTTTTTTCAAGTGACATTTATTTGGATACGTCCATAACAATGAGCGAATGAGGCGCGATTTCGACTGACATAGAACATGTGCTCACTCGTCAGGACACTGTTGTTCAGAGGAGCTAGCCAACAACACAGCTACAGTTACCCAATCACTTCAAACTGAAGCCGGAAAGAATGCAAATTAGCTGCGTTTCATTGTACCTTTTTTCAATCGATTTTTTTTGTATATATCCGTAAAGATGATGCCGGTTACTTCATGATTTCGACTGGCTGAGAAACGCTGCCTGGTTGTCTGTCTCGTCCCGACTCATTCATTACTATGGGACAACAGGAGTTTGAATATTGAAACAATGTTGCAAATGTCGCAGAGACAGACAGTAAGATTTATACAAATCTCTGCTGTTGAAAACTAAATGTTAGTCTAAAAGAAATGTGAGATAATGTCTAGATGGTTTTAATAGTGGAGATCAAGTTTATAACTTCCCTGCCTGGGCTGATGAGACAGTGGATTGCGCAGTCAGATGGAACAGAGTAAATAGGCATTTTAACGTCATAGATGTAGCCAGTGGTAACTTGTGGAATAGACACCGGCTGGAATGAGGTTTTAACCAATCAGCATTCATGATTAGACCCTCCCATTGTATAAATACACACACACACACACACACACACACACACACACACACAGGATGCAAATGGGATGCTTGAAACGGAAGTGGCCATCAAGATCCCTGTCTAAAAGCCTGTAAAGAAACCTCTACACACAGTCGGTACAGTATATAAGAAATTACAACAAATTTGAGCCTTCCTCACCACTAGATTGAGTGGTTAATAATTAAAGTAACTACTGCTTTGTATGGAAATAGAGAGCAAATTATAGAACACGATTATTTACTGTTTTTGGACTCTATCTTAGACTGACTGGAACTATACACTTCTTGGACATTTTCTGTCTGCTATTTTCTTCCTTCTCCTCTAACCCTCCCTTCTCTTCCCCATTTTTCCACCATCTCTTTCCACCTCCTGTCTTCTACGTACGTACCTGAGCTTTAAATGTACCCTGGGCCCTGTACTGGGGATGACAACGTGTCCCAATCCACTGTGTGTCAGGTCTATGAATCATGTGACTGATTAATCACTTAATCCTTCCTGGGATCTCACACTCTGCTCGGAATGCCTGGCTTGATGACCTCATGGAAAACCGAGTGCTGCCAAGGTTTCCTCTTTTATTCCCTGAAAAGGAACCTAGGGAGAAAGTGTATGGAAATAGCCCCCTGTCATTTCATCATGTTTTCATAGTGACTGTAGGAAATAATGGCCCTGCCTGATTACTGATCTAGACTACTAGAGAACTGACACAGCCTGATCTAGACTACTAGAGGATGAACTGACACAGCCTGATCTAGACTATTGGAGGACTGACTTACACAGCCTGATCTAGACTACTAGAGGATGAACTGACACAGCCTGATCTAGACTACTAGAGGACTGACTGACACAGCCTGATCTAGACTACTAGAGGCTGAACTGACACAGCCTGATCTAGACTATTGGAGGACT
>NW_019951593.1:0-5489 GCF_002910315.2 Salvelinus sp. IW2-2015 | reverse complement strand
TTCCATCTGCTCTATGCAGGGGTGTAGTGGTAATTTAACATCACGCTGTGTGTGACTGCTGTCTTTCCATCTGCTCTATGCAGGGGTGTAGTGGTGCCTGGAGAAGTGGGTATAGTCTAATTTTGCCACAAAGTTCCCAAACAGCCCCCCAGCGAAGGAAAGGCACCCTATGTGAAAAATCCTATGTTTTCCTATGTTTTTTTAAACGAGTTTTCCTATAATCTAAATCCACAATAATGCTTAAACCACATCAATCTGATTGGCTGGGCCTGTCAGGGCCTGGCTCCCCAGTGGGTGGATTGTGATTGTGTTGGCTACTTTGTGCATGATTTCTCTATTGTACTACATAATTGACAAGTATTATACCTCCACTACACTACTTTGATGCACATCAGTAGGGATTAAGAAATGAGTATATGCAATGCCCACTGACAAAAAAGTGGGTATACGGTTTATACCTGCATATACCCTCCACTACACCACTGACCCTTTGTGTTTTACAAAAAGTGCTCTCTCCTACATGAGTGCACTGGTATTACGGTTGCTGTCCTTTCAGAATCACGAACCTGTCACTCAGCCCTTATGAAAAAAGATTTCAGTTTTGAAACTGCAGTAAAAGTGCAGTAATTGCAGTCGACTGTGGTATTTTGGACGCATTAATTTCAGAATAACTTCAGTTTAGTGCAGTTGAACTGTAGTTATACTGCACTGTAACTGCAGTTACACTGCTTACTGCAGTAAAAAAAAACAGTGCTATATTTCTGCAGTATTTGCAGCATACTGCAGTAGATACATAAAGGGCATGGGTGACAAAAACAGTACACTAGGATTCACAGGACACGTTTCCAATAGGACAGTTAAGACAATAGACACTGCATTCTAACTACAGTGTACTGCAGTTACAGTGCACTCTGACTGCAATTTTTTTTGTAAGGGACTGAAGGCCTCTAGGTTCGCCACTGCGCAAACATGTCTATAATAGATAAGGCTGTTAAGATATTCATGTTTCAAGAAAGGAGTGTATATATTTGGCCTGCCGAATGGGTTGTATGCGCTAACAGAATGGAAGCTGATAATTACGAGTTTTTTACTCCGCTGGTCTCGGCTGGTCTCAGAAAGAAATTACGAGTCCTCACTGTCCGAGACCAAGTCAAGACCGAGTACAAATGTATCCGACACCGAGACAAGACCGAGACACTCAATATGTGGTCTCGAGACAGGACTCGAGTACTACAGTACTGTTACATGTGTTAGACAGAGGAGGAACAATTGCGGTTCATATAACCGCTAAATAAGATCCGCTGCTTGATTTAATTGCATGTCAAGTCACTAGTCATTATGCAGGGGCCCTATAATAGGCTTGTGCAATGCTATGTGATAGCTTTTACATTTGGCTCGGAGCCAAGCAAGAGAGGGTTTGGGTATCCATGACTCTGTTATAGAGCCTTTGTCATACAGCATCAGCCAGCTGTCATGACTGTGAGTATATGTGTGTGTGTGTGTGTGCGTCTGTGCCTGAGCCTGCCCGCCTACCTGCTGTCGATGTGTGTGTGTGTGTGTGTGTGTGTGTGTGTGTGTGTGTGTGTGTGTGTGTATATGTTAGGGATGTGTCACGCATGTGTGTGTTTTGGTACAGTATATGCCCCTGGTGCTACCCAAAGTGCGTAGCCTAGACAACTGTCATGGCTGCCKGTCTATGTGTTGAACCCATCCACTCCTGAAGAGACCTGCTGGCACCAGTCCACCCACTCAACCAATCACTCTGGGTCCGTTTTCCATCCCAATTCCCAGACCCCTCTTCCCTGTCCCCACCACATACAGTGAAGGTGTGAGTACTATTGGCTACCTATCAACCTTGGAAACCATATCTCTTTCATCCAGGAGAGCTCTACATTGTTTTTATTCTTATATTTGTGACAAGAGTAAAGTGATCCGAAGGATCGGAGTGTGTCTTCCAGTCTGCCAGAGAGGGAGAGGGAGAGGGAATGAAAGGGGGAGTGAGAGAGAGAGCATTGGAGAAAGAGCGAGCCAGAGAGAGGGAGAGAGACAGCGAGAGAGAAAGAGTGAAGCACAATCAATTTTTTTTAAAGCATTTGACTGAATAAAACATTAACCGGCTGCACAGTGAAAATTACTCAATCACCAATCAGCCGGCCTGTGAAGATGTCAGCCATTAGACTTACTACTTCATTCCTCGGTTCCCTATATTTACACGTACGTGATGCACGACATGCATGTTATGTTAGCGATCACGTGTGTCACAGTCAAGGGTTCACAGGTGGGTGCCTGCCATGAATAGCCTGCTGGATGCGTTCAACAGTAATGGGTACAACACACATGTGCACATCACCGCTCAGCCCCACATGTCATCTGTGACAGGACTATGCTGATGTAACAGCATAGCTTCCGTCCCTCTCCTCTACCTGGGCTCGAACCAGGGACCATCTGCACACATCGACAACAGCCACCCTCAAAGCATCGTTACCCATCGCTCCACAAAAGCCGCGGCCCTTGCAGAGCAAGAGGAACAACTATTTCAAGGTCTCAGAGCGAGTGACGTCACCGATTGTAATGCTATTAGCGCGCACCCCGCTAACTAGCTAGCCATTTCACATTGGTTACACTGACACTGCAGGAAAACAGGGGTCACTTATTACTCAATGTGGGGAGGTGCTTATTAAGGTGCTTTTTTTCAAGTCTTATAATGCATTATGACTGCATYATATTGTATTATAAGACATGAGTGCCTATCATCTGTCATTCGTGTCTATGACACTCCTGTAATGTCAAGCAGTTGAATGTGTTACATAGAGAAAATGCCCTTTTATTTTGTCAGATTTAACTAAAGTGTTACCATTTCTTAGTATCATGTCATAATGACCCTGACTAAATTACAGCTATGTTCAGTCCATTGTAGAATTGCTACAAGCCTTATAAAGAGACATTATGAGACATTATAAGGGCTCATAAGTGCTTATAACAAGTAATAAAACATACCTGTCAACGTTAACTAAAGTGTTACGAAGTGTTTTTCCTGGTCAGGCCACATTACTTGTTTTGAAATGTCCTGGCCAATATTGGCAATGCTTGAAGTGGAGTGTAGTGCTTACAATAGCCAGAAGGCTTTAGGCTTTACTAACTCTGCTGTAATCCTGAAGAAAAAAATATAGTGACTTCATCTCGAAATATTATAATGCAAATATTATGATAGTTTGATATGATTGTATGCAATCAAGATCCTTAAATGTAGAACTCAGTTAAGCATGTACATATGCTTTCACATACATACACAGTGCCATAACACTCTCTGCCTCTGTCTTGCTCTCCCTCTCTCTCTCCCTCTCCCCCTCTCTCGCTCTCTCTCTCTCTCTCTCTCTCTCTCTCTCTCTCACACACACACACACAACCAACCAACCAACCAAATGTATTTTTAAAGCCCTTTTTAAAGGGAGAGGGAGAGGGCAAGAAACACATACACTTAAGTGATAATGCCCGAGAAGCTGGTGTTTGGAGGATATATTGGCACGGGTGTTGTTAGGCCCAAAACGAAGTCGAGGGCCGGCAAACCATGTCAATATGTCCTCCAAACACCGGCTTCAATAGCATTATCACTTTTATACAACGGGTTACCAACATATTCAAATAATGATTCGCATATTTTAATTAAAAACTTTATTTTGATTAATTAATTAATATTATTTCATCCTTCCACAAGATATAGTCCCGACACAAATCTAGGGTTGCTAGAGACGTGACCCAGTCGTTCAGTCTTTTTGTTCTGTCTATGGACGCGACCCAGTCGTTCGTTCTAAATGTTCCATTGCTACTGGCTGGCAACGTTCTTATCCCTTGCTTGCTAGCTAGCCAACTACAGCTGACTTACAGTAATGTCAGAAAGAATAACAGCAAAGTAGCTGCATTTGCATTTATTTAAGCTTTTTTCAAGTGACATTTATTTGGATACGTCCATAACAATGAGCGAATGAGGCGCGATTTCGACTGACATAGAACATGTGCTCACTCGTCAGGACACTGTTGTTCAGAGGAGCTAGCCAACAACACAGCTACAGTTACCCAATCACTTCAAACTGAAGCCGGAAAGAATGCAAATTAGCTGCGTTTCATTGTACCTTTTTTCAATCGATTTTTTTTGTATATATCCGTAAAGATGATGCCGGTTACTTCATGATTTCGACTGGCTGAGAAACGCTGCCTGGTTGTCTGTCTCGTCCCGACTCATTCATTACTATGGGACAACAGGAGTTTGAATATTGAAACAATGTTGCAAATGTCGCAGAGACAGACAGTAAGATTTATACAAATCTCTGCTGTTGAAAACTAAATGTTAGTCTAAAAGAAATGTGAGATAATGTCTAGATGGTTTTAATAGTGGAGATCAAGTTTATAACTTCCCTGCCTGGGCTGATGAGACAGTGGATTGCGCAGTCAGATGGAACAGAGTAAATAGGCATTTTAACGTCATAGATGTAGCCAGTGGTAACTTGTGGAATAGACACCGGCTGGAATGAGGTTTTAACCAATCAGCATTCATGATTAGACCCTCCCATTGTATAAATACACACACACACACACACACACACACACACACACACACAGGATGCAAATGGGATGCTTGAAACGGAAGTGGCCATCAAGATCCCTGTCTAAAAGCCTGTAAAGAAACCTCTACACACAGTCGGTACAGTATATAAGAAATTACAACAAATTTGAGCCTTCCTCACCACTAGATTGAGTGGTTAATAATTAAAGTAACTACTGCTTTGTATGGAAATAGAGAGCAAATTATAGAACACGATTATTTACTGTTTTTGGACTCTATCTTAGACTGACTGGAACTATACACTTCTTGGACATTTTCTGTCTGCTATTTTCTTCCTTCTCCTCTAACCCTCCCTTCTCTTCCCCATTTTTCCACCATCTCTTTCCACCTCCTGTCTTCTACGTACGTACCTGAGCTTTAAATGTACCCTGGGCCCTGTACTGGGGATGACAACGTGTCCCAATCCACTGTGTGTCAGGTCTATGAATCATGTGACTGATTAATCACTTAATCCTTCCTGGGATCTCACACTCTGCTCGGAATGCCTGGCTTGATGACCTCATGGAAAACCGAGTGCTGCCAAGGTTTCCTCTTTTATTCCCTGAAAAGGAACCTAGGGAGAAAGTGTATGGAAATAGCCCCCTGTCATTTCATCATGTTTTCATAGTGACTGTAGGAAATAATGGCCCTGCCTGATTACTGATCTAGACTACTAGAGAACTGACACAGCCTGATCTAGACTACTAGAGGATGAACTGACACAGCCTGATCTAGACTATTGGAGGACTGACTTACACAGCCTGATCTAGACTACTAGAGGATGAACTGACACAGCCTGATCTAGACTACTAGAGGACTGACTGACACAGCCTGATCTAGACTACTAGAGGCTGAACTGACACAGCCTGATCTAGACTATTGGAGGACT
>NW_019951592.1:0-5489 GCF_002910315.2 Salvelinus sp. IW2-2015 | reverse complement strand
ATAAGCAACAGCCAACTTTCCAGGATATTGACATGTCTTATATAGGCAGAAAGCTTAAAATCGAGTTAATCCACCTGCAGTGTCCAATTTACAGTAGCTATTACAGTGAAAAAATACCATGCTATTGTTTGAGGAGAACAACAACAAAACACGTATCACGGCAACTGGTTTGATACATTCACCTCTGAAGGTAAATAATGTACTTACATTCAGTAATCTGGCTCTGATTTGTCATCCTGAGGGTCCCAGAGATAAAATGGTTTTGTTTGATAAAATACATTTTTATATTKAAATGTAGGAACTGGGTTCTACAGTTTGAACCCCTGCTGTCTCTGGCCACACAATCACCCCGCTCGGCCATCTAGATGTGTGAAGGTTAGTGTTTTTTCTGTAGAGAAGCTAATTATCCATCATTTATGACATTCCTGGGGGTGTGTAAACTTGATTTTTTATTTATTACCATAGCATTTTGGTATGTTCTCTATAGTTATGTACTTGAAAATGTATCAATTGGCCAATTTGGCACTTTTGAGCAAACTACTGGCAGACCTGATACAAAATATTGTGTAGTAAATGAAACGCTTCACTGGATCAGTCTGAAACTTTGCACACACACTGCTGCCATCTGGTGGCCAAAATCTAAATTACAACTAAACTGTGACTGTATGGTCTTTCTCTTGGATTTCAAAGATGATGAAAAAAATAGAAACGCTTGTTTTGTTTGTTTTGTATTGTAATGAACCTGGGTTTATAAGCGCGGAAATCGGCTCTGCCGCACGAGCATARTTTTGCGGCACAGTCGATAGCGCACCGGACCTCGGGCTAGAAGGTCGAGGGTTCGAGACCTGCTCCCTGCTGTTTCATTACAGTATTATCTTTTACCAGATCTAATGTGTTATATTCTCCTAGATTAATTTCACACTTCCACAAACTTCAAAGTGTTTCCTTTCAAATGGTATTAAGAATATGCATTTTATTTTTATTTTAAACTAGGCAAGTCAGTTAATTAAGAACAAATTATTATTTACAATTAAGGCCTACCCCCCTGGCCAAACCCTCTCCTATCCCGGACGATGCTGGGCCAATTGTGCTTCGCCCTATGGGACTCCCGATCACGGCTGGTTGTGAAACAGCCTGGGAACGAACCAGGGGTATGTAGTACGCCATAGCACTGCATGCCTTTGACCGCTGCGCCACTCAGGAAGCATAAAAGCCACACAGCTCAGTAGCTACAACTAATGGAAACAATGTGCTTTCCTATATACGGTTGTTTCATTGATACAGCTTTAGTGCTATGGACAGAAGGAAGAGCTTTAGCTCATGTGTGATCATCATGGTACAAGTAGGCCTAATAATCTCAACTGAACACATGTCTGTTCTTTACTGCAACCATAAATAAATTACAAATAGCTACATACTTTAACCAAGAACATACGATAGCTAGCTACTGTCGGTAAAATATGTTGAGATATTTATAGTAGAATAGAATGCCATTTTGAATACAGAATATTTCTGTGGAATTCCAGAATCGATGACGAACACGTCTCTCCCCTTCCGGTTTCGTCAGGGCACTGCGGCGGATGTTGATATTCTGTTTTGGAGACCACAACCAGAGCTAGCTAGCGAGCCTTCGTCGTTGCCGGAGTTTTTTTTGTTGTTTGGTTGTTGTCTGACGTTTTTAATTGTTTTCAACCAGGGAAGGATCCACTCCCCAAACGACGGCACCGTGTCTCTCCCGGCGCCTCACCGGGGAAGCGCGAGCCCGAGTCGTGCGATGATGGAGGACTTCGACGAGATCTACGAGGAGGAAGAAGAAGAGGAGGACGAGGAGAGGGCCGCGGAGGAACAGCTGCTAAAGTACGCTCCAGACCCGGTGGTCGTCCGAGGATCTGGCCACGTCACTGTGTAAGAAACCGGCAGGGCCAGGGGGGGGTTGGGAAAGACCCGTGCACCCGTAGGTGCTAGTTTCATAAAATTACGCTAACTAGATAACGAAAGTTACACTACGGCGTTAACTAGCTTGTTAGCGGAAAGCTAGCTAACGTAATCAGGTCGGTGTAATTACGATAACAGGGCCAAGAAGCTAGCCCTTTAGCATGTCACCGTAGCTATTAACTAGCTAACATTACCTAGTTTATGTAGTTCGGACCATAAAATCACTATACACACCGTAACTACCTGGTTAACTAAATATACTTTCCATATGTGGTCTAGTCAAACAGTTAAATAGAACGTCACTCAAGGGATATGAGGCTATCTAGTGTTGTGTGCATCAAATAATGCATTTTACTTACCATGTCGTCCCCGAAGGTTTGGACTCAGTAACAAGTTTGAGTCAGAGTTCCATCGGCACTTACAGGGAAGGTGAGTCAACGAAAGTACATACATTTTCTGTAAATCCGCCATTTTCGACGTGTGTCCCTCAAGAGTTTTAACGATACAGGTGGTCAGGGCGGTTGCCAGGTGTGCATCAATCATGATTGTATAATTTTTTGTGTTGGGATAGCGTTGAGTTGCCATTTGTTGGGAAAAACTATCATACCTGGCAACCCTGCGTTTCCAGCTAGGTACAGACTCTGAGAGAATACCTTGCAAACGGGACTTTGACAGTATTGTAACTTTGTAGTATAGTATTTGCCACTTTAAAATATAAAGATTCACCTGAATTCATTGTAATATCATGTTTTTAGTAAGTAATATGACTCCCCAGGACAGCTAACTATATTTCCTGGAGACGTTGAAAGTGTGCAGGTCTCCAGCAGAATCGTGTGGTGTTGATGCCATCCTCGGGCAAGCTCACTCTCCTACTTGTTTCATGAATATGACCTGATTTGAGTATTTCCCCCGTCTGTCCTCTGTGTTCCTAGGTGGCGCCAGAGGAGTTCAAGGCCAGTATAAACCGTGTTAACGGCTGTCTGAAGAAGACGTTGCCAGTGAATGTGCGTTGGCTGCTGTGTGCTGTCTCTGTTGCTGCTGTACACTGGGCTTCAGTCTCTGGCCCGTCATCTGTCTGAGCAAGAGGGTGAGAGACACACACACTCACACGCCGAGATATACACGCAGACCATCCCTCTGCGTACCATACTCAAGGTTACCTGTCTCTCTCTCCTCCTCAGACACAGAGATCCATGGAGAAGCTGTTGGATTGGAGAACAGCAGACTGTACCACAAGGTGTGTAGGGGTGGGAGGAGGACCAGGGAGAACAGCAGACTGTACCACAAGGTGTGTAGGGGTGGGAGGAGGACCAGGAGAGGTAGTTAAGTTTGACTGATTTCTCTCTCCCTCCCCTCTCTCTCTCTCTCCCTCTCTCTCTCTCCCCTCCTCTCTCCTCTCTCTCCCCTCCTCCCTCCTCTCTCACTCCCTTTCCTTCCCTCTCTCAGCTGTGTTTGCATTGGAGACTGAGCAAGAGGAAGTGTGAAACCAACAACATGATGGAATATGTGAGAACACACACACACACACACACACGATGGAGTACTTGAGTAACACACACACACACACTTTGAATAACCTCTCTCTCTCTTCCCCCCTCAGGTAATCCTGATAGAGTTCCTACCCAAGATCCCCATCTTCAGACCGGACTAGCTCTCCGCGGCCCCACCCACATCCTCCCATGGTGCCTCTCTTCACTCGGCCCAGTCACCTCTCCAAAATGGCCTCCCCTTTCCTCCCCTAACCAGGCCCATACCCCTAAAACTACACCACCATTTAGTGTTTACTGAACACTATCTAGCTCCTCTATCTAGCCCCTCTATATACCCAGAAAACACCTGTTTACACCCTAAAGCCCCTTCTCTGATATCAACCTTTGACCCCTGATCTGTTGGAGGAGCTGTGACCTTTTGACCCCCCTCCCCCCGGGGTGGCCACGTTGACTGTCATCGGTCTGTGGGTCATCATGGGAGACCCAGCTCAGAAAGGGTGTAACGGTACCATAGAACTGGAGAAAGTGGACTCCTAATTTTGGACCTGCAATGATGAACCTCCTCTTCACAGCCCTTCCCTGTACACGAGGCACAATCTTTACTCAGATTTATACCCCCGTATATTGTACCCCAACCTGAACTATGAGACACTCTGTGCTGTTGGAACAGTTGATATTATACGCTGTTCTAGAACCTCTATGGAACCGCTGAGGTAACAATCAAAGGATTAGCTACGGAACTTCTACAGAAATTCAATGGAACTAATATAGAACATTCACAGAACTTCAATGAATTAGCAACGGAACAGCTATGGAACTGACAGAACATCATTAGAACGGCTGTGGAACTCCCAACGGAACGTCATTGGGCTCCCGAGTGGCGCAGCGGTCTAAGACACTGCATCTCAGTGCAAGAGGCGTCACTGCAGTACCTGGTTCGAATTCAGGCTGTATCACATCCGGCCGTGATTGGGAGTCCCATAGGGCGGCGCACAATTGGCCCAGCGTCGTCCGGGTTTGGCCGGGGTTAGGGCGTCATTGTAAATAATAATTTGTTCTTAAATGACTTGCCTAGGTAAATAAAGGTTAAATAAAAATGGAACTTTGGTAGAACAGTTGTGGAACTTGCAGCATCATCCGCCTTTGACTGGTCATAGTATCAGTAGAGAACAGCCAAACTAACCACTGGATCAGTAGAGAACATCCAAACTAACCACTGGATCAGTAGAGAACATCCAAACTAACCACTGGATCAGTAGAGAACATCCAAACTAACCACAGTGGATCAGTAGAGAGAACAGCCAAACTAACCACAGTGGATCGATCGGTAGAGAGAACAGCCAAAACCAGTGGAGAAACCAGCCAAACCCGTGGCGTAGGACAAAATACCAAGATCGAGAGAGACAATAAGCACAGTGGAATAGAGAAACGCAACTACACAGTGGATCGGTAGACGAGAACAGCCAAACTAACCACAGTGATCGGTAGAGAGAACAGCCAAACTAACCACAGGATCACTCATTGTTAAGCGCCTAAGAGGCGCTTAAATCATAAGTTATGTAAAGTAAGGACAGCAAACTAACCACAGTGGAGTCGTAGAGTAGAACAGTCCAAACTAACCAACAGTGGATCGTAGAGAGAACAGCCAAACTAAACCACAGTGGATTGGTAGAGAGAAACAGCCAACTAACACAGTGGATCGGTAGAAGAGAACAGCGCAAACTAACCACAGTGGGATCGTAGAGAGACAGCCAAACTAACCACAGTGGATCAGGTAAGAGAGAACAGCCAAACTAACCACAGTGGATCGGTAGAGAGAACAGCCAAACTAACCACAGTGGATCAGTAGAGAGAACAGCCAAACTAACCACTGGATCGTAGAGACAACAGCCAAACTAACCACAGTGGATCAGGTAAGAGGAACAGCCAAACTAACCACAGTGGATCGGTAGAGAGAACAGCCAAACTAACCACAGTGGATCAGTAGAGAGAACAGCCAAATAACCACAGTGGATCGGTAGAGAAGAAAGCCAAATCTAACCACAGTGGATCAGTAATTTGGTT
>NW_019951591.1:0-5492 GCF_002910315.2 Salvelinus sp. IW2-2015 | reverse complement strand
GGAGCGGTCATGTGCGTGGGCGTGCACGTCATCTACACAGTGAACCTATACGGCAGTGTGCTGATCCTAGCCTTCATCAGTCTGGACCGCTACCTTGCAGTGGTAAAAGCCACGGTAACCAGCACCACACACACCCGGCAGCTGCTGGCACGCAGGCTGGTGTATGCTGGCGCTTGGCTGCCTGCTGGTCTCCTGGCCATCCCTGACATGGTGTTCGCTCGGACCCAGGAGGCAGGGGAGGGGGAGATGGTGTGCACGAGGCTCTACCCACCGGAGAACGCCCCGCTGTGGGTGTCCCTGTTCCACCTGCAGACTGTGCTGGTGGGGCTGGTGGTGCCGGGCCTGGTGCTGCTGGTGTGTTACTGCGTGATTGTGTCCAGGCTGACCCGCGGCCCTCTGGGTGGCCAGAGACAGAAGAGGAGGGCGGTGCGGACCACTGTAGCTCTGGTTCTCTGTTTCTTCCTCTGCTGGCTGCCGTACTGCATTGGCATTGCCGTGGATGCGCTCCTCCGCTTGGAGCTGATCCCTCGAGGCTGTACGCTGGAGTCAGGCCTGGGGGTGTGGTTAGCGGTGTCTGAACCAATGGCGTACGCTCACTGCTGCTTGAATCCGCTGCTCTATGCGTTCCTTGGAGTGGGGTTCAAGAGTTCTGCTCGCCGTGCCCTCACACTTACACGCACCTCCAGCCTGAAGATTGTCCCACGTAGACGAACAGGCGCCCTGACATCCACAACGACAGAGTCAGAGTCATCTAGTCTGCACTCCAGTTAACAGAGACAATAGGCTATAGCCTAATATTATGTGTGTGTGTATGTGTGTGTGTGTGTGTGTGTGTGTGTGTGAGAGAGAGAGTAAGGAGAAGTCTGCTGGTCAGTCGTTCTTTTTGTTTTGTCACCATTCACTGTTGTTATGGTATTTATGTATGCTTTTTTATGGCTCAACATGTTTGTAATAAAATGTACAAAAACATTATATTAGTCTTCACTAGTTTCTCTCATTGAGTGGTGTTATGGTGTGTGCACGTGTGTGTACGTGTGTGTGTCAGAGAGAGAGCAAAAGAGAGATGGAGTTGTACCTTAATGCTCTTGAATGTGAAATGGGGTACATCCCATGGTGCAGTTGCGCCAGTCAAGCGGCACCTAAAACAAACCTATTGTGCGTGTGGGCAGGAGGGCAGACATGAATTGGTTCTCATTAGGTTGTTATGGAGCCTGTATACCCCCACCAACATAGGGTAAATGGCTAATTAGATTTGTGGTGTTCGTGTGTGATGATGTGTCGTGTGTTGTGTGTGATGACGATGGGTGGTCGGGTGGGCCTCATATCACGTTATAATCATCATGATACTCCCCCTCACTCATTACACAGTCACAAGCCCCCCCCCCCCCCCACACACACACACCAACACACACTGAAAATGAACTAGCTGATTTTGAGACATGTGATTTTGGACCAGTGTGAGTGAGTCACAACAACAGAAAAACATTTAGACGCTCACGTCGCACAGTGCGCCGTGTGGGAGTTTGGAATGCTGGTTCGAAAATCCCGAAGCCGACTGGTGAAAATCTGTCCATGTACCCTTGCAGACACGCACTTAACCCTAATTTTCCCTGTAGAGTCGCTCTGGATAGAGGAGGGTCTAGTTAAATGACTAAAATGTATGTTGGAAGGGCGAAGTTGGGTTAGAGGCCAAAGCTGTTGACATGACCAGGAAGCAGTAACTTCTGCAAGTTCCATTAGAATAATATCCGCATGCTGACGACAACAAAAATATTGGTAGCAGGATTAGGCTCAATTTTAGGCTTATGCGCGTAAGAGAGTGCTACTAAATTTGCCACGGTGAAATAATGCTCTCTTGGACAACACAAGTCATGTCCATGCTGATTACTGACTCAAAGAAGCCTGAAACAGTTATGAAAAATGTGTATGATAATATTGTCCTCAATATATTTGCTACTGATTGAGGATGCGCAGATTACCTGAATTACACACCATAAATATCGATATGAATAAAGAATAGGCATCCCCGTTCAAGTAAATGATCCATAATGGTCACACTATTTACCACAGCCACAAGATCATAAAACCCTGCCTATTTTCTAAATGTATCTTCTTAAAAATTGCATGTAAACTAACTCTAACACGCAGATATATAACCGCGTAACGAGAGCGACGGCAAACTGATCATAGTACCTAATCTCTTATATGTGTGTAAAAGCAAAGGCGAGCTGTGTTTAATATAATACTGAGAATGTGCACAGTAGTTTATGCTGCGAATAAGGAGTGGAGAACTGTTAATAGGTCGTGTATGCAGCGTGTGTGTATGTGTTGTGATCAGACGAGAGAGCAAAAGAGAGATGGATTGTACCCTTAATGCTCGTTGAATGTTGAAATGGCGGTACATTCCCATGTGCAGTTGGCACATTCAAGCGCACCATAAAACAAGCCTGTGCGTAGTGGGCAGGAGGGCAGAACATGAATTGGGCTCATATGTTTTTATTGAAGCTGTATACCCCCCAACCACAAGGTAAATGGCTAATAGATTTGTCGTAGCGATGTGTGTTCGTGTGTGATGACAATGGGTGGAAGGTGGGCTCATTGTCCACGTTATAATCATTCATGATACTTCCCCTCACTGCTTTACATAATTATTAGCTCCCCCCAACCCACCCCCACCCAACACACACACACACACCCACTGAAAATGAAACTAGCTGATATTTTAGACATGTGACTTTGGACCAGGTGTTTGAGTGGTTCACAAACAACAGATAAAACATTAGCGTGTGCGTCGTGCGCGTGTGGGAGTTGGTGAATGCTAGACGTGTCGAATCCCCCGAGACCGATGCCTTGCTGCGAGTGACAAATCTGTCCATGTTACCCTTGAAGCAACCGGCGAGCTTAAACCCTAATTTCGTCCTGAAGTCGCTCTGGATTAAGAGTGTTCTAGTATAAGTAGAATAACGAAATGTAGTTGGAGGCCTGAAGTGGTCGAGAGTCGAAGGCCAAAGCTGTTGACATGACAGAGAGCGAGTGAGAGTCATCTGCAAGGACCATTAGAGTAATATTCCGCATGCGGACAGACAGAATATGATCAGATTTAAGGCTTATTTTAGCGTAAAGCCTAAATGCTACTAACTTTGCACTATGAAATAAGATGGCGTGTGAGTATGCTGAGCGAGAAACACAGTGCGATGTTACGCAATGCTAATATGGAACAGGGAAGCGACCTAAAACCAGTTATGAATGTGTTAAGATAATTACGAGTTGAAAGTCGAAAGTTTACATACACTTATATCGTTGCGACGGTCATTAAACCACTCGATAATGATTGCGAGCGACTCCAGCAGAAATTTCATGTTAACGAGAGAGCGTGATAGATGTATGGCAAGTCGGTTAGGATATCTACTTTGTGCATTGACAGCAAAGTAATTTGTCCAACAATGTATAGCGAGACAGAGAGTGTGAGTAGTCAGCGTGTAAATTCACAGTATCACAATCCAGTGGGTGCAGAGAGAAGAAGAGTGAACATACGAGCGAGAAGCATTGCAGCCTATGAGCCGTGTGAAACAGCGTAGGAGAAATTCTCTATAAAAAGGGATGTACATCTTAGGCTCAATTGACTTCATTGAGCAATGGGAGGTGTCCACCTGTGTATGTAATTCAAGGGCATCCATACAAGCGTGCTGCATAACATATTAGCTGACATCATTGGGAAAATCAAAAAGAAATACACAGACCTCAGAAAAAACACAGTGTGTTTAGTTAGACCTCCACTACAACGGTCATCATTGGGAGCAATTTCTCTACGAACCAGAGCCCATGAAGGTACCACATTCATCTGTACAAACAATAGTACGCAAGTATAAACATCATAGACCACGCCAGCTGTCACCGCTCAGGAAGGAACATTATTACAGTCTCCCCTAGAGTCAAATGTATCTCTGATGCACGAAAAGTGCAAATCAATCCCGAACAACACAAAGGGACCTTGTGAAGAGGCTGAGGAAAACGACGAGTACATATCAAAGAGCCATCATAGTCCAACCAAAACTAAAAACGACGTCCAATATATCGAATCATAAATCTGAAGGGCCTGCTCAGCATAAAAAGTCTCAAGCTAACAATGCTTACCACATTAGATGGAGTACAAAAGTGAATTACTTTTTGGAGATACAGATGTAGTGTTCCGTGCGAAACAATGTCTATTGACAAAAATCAGCCGATTGGCATAATAACCCATAAGTTATATTCTTAAGAGGAACCAAAAAGTGTATAGAGCTGCAAAGCTGAAGGGAGCCTCACACAACCCGTTGAAGCACGAGACAGAATGGACTTATCACATACAATCGTTGTGGGGGTGCTTTGCTTGCACGGAGATCTTGTGCATTCTAGTCACAAAAATAATCGCTATCTACAGCTAGTGGAGAGAGAATCATTAAGTGGACGTTATATGAAGCAACATCTCAATAGCCATCAGTCATGGGAAGTTACAAAAGCTTACGGTCACAAATGGGTTTCCAATTGCCTTATGCAGACATAAATGTGAGCCACAAGACATACTTCCAAAGTTGTCGAAAAATGGCTATGGACAACAAAGGTCAAGTATTGAGGTGGGCCATCACAAAGGCGACGCGTGAGATCGTCAATCCGATAGAAATTGTGGCGAACTGAAAGAGCAAGTTGCTAGAGACAAAGCTTAGGCCTAAAACCTGACTTCAGTGGCATACCCAGCTTCTGTCAGGAGAATGGGCCAAAAAGATTTCACCTCTATATCTATGTGCGTGCAGAAAAACATCAAGCTTACCTATACAAACGAGTGTGATCCTATAAACAATTTAAAGGCAATGTCTGAGACCAAAATACTAATTGAGTGTATGTAAACTTTCTGACCTGCAATCTAGCGGAAAAGACAAAAATTACAAAAGCTGGAAATAATCATTCTCTCTTCTATTATTCTGACATTTCACATTTCTAAAAGAACGTAGTATCCTTAACTGACCTAAGAAACAGGGAATCTTACTAGCATTAAGGCAGGAACTGGTGAAAAAATGAGTTTCAATGTTATTTGGACTAAGGTGTATGTTAAACTATCACCGACATCAACCAATTCCATCATCTCATATACTGTCTACTAATTGAAGCGCAATGCAACACGTGATATAACTACACCATAGAAAACAGGCAATGCTTCCCCATTCAACACCAATCGGGTCTTCACATAGTTACCTACGAGCGCGAGCAGAGTGTCATTGAAACCAAATCAAATCCACATTTATGTCAACAGGTGCCGAATACAACAATGTGTAGACCATTACAGTGAAATGCTACTTACAAAGACCATTACCAACAATTGCAGTTTTAAGAAAATACCCCCCCCAAAAGAGTAAGAGATAAATAGTGCAAACAAGAATAATAAGAGATTGCCAGTTAAAAACAACAATACGCCGCAGGCTATATACAGTGGTCCTGTAACAGACGTCAAAGAGTGT
>NW_019951590.1:7479-12973 GCF_002910315.2 Salvelinus sp. IW2-2015 | reverse complement strand
GGGACAGAAAGACACGTTACACCATGATGTGAAGGATCCTACAGGGGGACAGAAAGACACGTTACACCACGCAGTGAAGGATCCTACAGGGAGACAGAAAGACACGTTACACCATGATGTGAAGGATCCTACAGGGGGACAGAAAGACACTTTACACCATGATGTGAAGGATCCTACAGGGGGACAGAAAGACACGTTACACCATGATGTGAAGGATCCTACAGCGTGTATGCTCGTGAATGTAAGAGTATGTCCTCTGCAGGTGATGTAGGGTTCCAGCTAATCCAGCTGCTGTGAGAAGACACCTCCACAGCCAGCCAACCAGGGATCTCTAGTTTATCCAGCATCAACATTTCTCTGCTGTCTGTCTATCTCCTCAAGCCTAATGAGGGCTGCTGCCTGCAGAGAGGACACTTCCTTTAATTACCCCGGAGAGGAGAGAGAGGAGAGCAGAGACAGATAAGAGGCAGCAGAGATATGAAGGAGGACTGCTACTCAGCTCCTTCTACTAATAGGATCACGACTTCTGCGCTGTGGAACCACTGACATTCTGACTGAAGAAGTCAAAGACATTAATGAGGGGCTTGAAGAAGGAGTTATTGGAGAACGTGTACATGAAACATAATGAATCAGTGAGAGGACACATAATTGGTCACCGAATGGAACGAATCGTAGGCCACCCTTCTGCTTCATTATAATACAGCTGCACCAGGGATGTCTAACAGTACAGTACCGGTCAAATGTATTAAATGCTGCTAGGATGGACAGAGGTTTGTGATGAAATGGCAGAGGCAGGCAGCCACTTACCCAGCGTGCAGGAAGAGAGAGAGCCACAGTCTGTAGAACTGGTCTGGGATCTCTGGGTTGAGGAAAGGCAGCAGGCCACACACATCATCCATGCAGTGAACCTGGGGGAGGAGGTAGAATACGTCACCTACAGGACACCATCGCTCTCTTTGTCTCTGTTGGCACACTCTCACACACTCACACACATACACATATTCACACACACACACACACACACACATTCACACACGCGAAACCGCACACACAATAGCATAACTGATACCCACTGAATTTACAATAACTTTTTTTTACTGTCAAGCTATTCTAAGATAAGGATGTCACTGCAAGTACTAGAGGATGCATTTTCATTTGACACATATTGTGGAATGAATACATCATATTTATAATGAAGAACCTTCTGTGTGAATATATTTACTTGTGCCCTGGATTTTCTGTACCTCAGAGCGGAGGGGATTACAGTGAGGACAATTTGCTTACTCAGTAGGGAATTGTATGGCACCCTTTATGGTGATTAAACACTATCCACTCTCACAGCTTAGATCTTCCTCTGCTCCTCAACGGCTGCCTCCGACTCAGCCTGTTTCATTAGCCTAGTTGGAACGGGGTCGGGGTTATGGTCTGGGTTATGTCTTTGTAGGACTGGGGCTATCGTATCCATCACACTAGCTAGCCACTAAAGATGACTTGGCAATATCCTAACGCAACGTAATAGTCAGATGTTCATTGAGTAGAGCGATGCTTACTTACTTGGGAGCAGAGAGTAGCCTCCTCGTGGAAGTAGCCCATCATGAAGWCACAATACTCCCTGGACGTGATCTCACACCTGAGGAACAGGAGAACCACAGCATGACCTCATGACCACACACTCCCTTGACTCCTCCCCGTCATGTGCACTGATAGGTCATGAACAAGACACATGGTGACCACTACACTGCTTACATACTGCTGCTTTACCAGATCAGTGAAAATGAAGGCAAGAGGGGAGAGGAAGTCCATATAGATTATTGAGATGCAGCCCCTGCCTTGTTTAAACATCCATCTACCAACTACATGTACCACAGACATAGGCAAATCAACACCACAGTGTCAATAGTAAATAGACTCATAGGAATGTGTGTGTGGTGTCTGGCGTGAATGTTTGCATGTTTGGTTTTGTATGTAGGCTCTCCTCACCTCCCTTTTGTGCCGATGCAGCAGGGCCGGCCTGTGATGGTGCAGTCTATGTGAGGCAGGTTGGTGTGGTTCCCTGTGTTGTACCTGGTGCAAACCTAAAAACACAGCCAGAGGTAACAAGGAGACACTGACTGATTGACAGGTCCTCTGACCCTCTCACCCTCTCATCATGACCAATGGGGTTACACAATACTCACTGGCCACTTGGTGATGTCATCAGGCCATTCATGCGGTGCCACCGATGCTGGCTCTAGACAAATCCTGTTGTGGGGTGAAAAATATTTATGAAATATTAGTATGGATACACAGTTCAGTCAGTGGTCCCAATAAACACACAGTGTAACTACAGTAGCATGAGGAGTGTGACGGCGTACTGCTGAAGGTAAGAGTGGTTCTCTCACCGGGGGTCCTGATGGCACACTGAGCCGTACTGCCTGTCATTGCCCTCCAGCTGAGGGGTGCTGTGATGCCGCGGCCACTTCACCCACACGGCCAGAGTACTCTGAGACAAAACAAAGATSGAAAGGTAAAAATATCGACCCCTGAATAGCTCTTTCGTGTAGGTAGAGTACAAAAGAGTGAGAGAAGCAGAGAGAGAGAATAGGTCGGATCAGGGACTCACGACTCACCGAACACTCCTCCTCTGAGGTCTGTAGACAGCCGGAGCGGTCGTTGCGTACACAGCAGGCAGAGTCTCTCTCTATGTCTCTCTTGTCCCGGATCAGGTCGTGCACCTGCTGGTCCTGACGCATGCAGGGAGAGTACTTGGCCCCCAGGTGGATCAGAGCCTCCTAACGAGGGAGACAGATGGCATGCAGACAGTGAGGAATAGACACATAGAACACCATCACTTTATCAGGCCTAGTTAAAGCACTCACATAAGTACCTTCCAAACTGAAAGGATCGGACATATCTGGTCATGGAACAGAATGTTTGAATGAAAAAAAGGGGAGCAATGTGAATGTGCTTACTGAACTGGGCCCGACCCAGAAGTTCTCTTGTTGTACAAACTTGACATTTTCATATACACCTTTGTTTCTTAGAACCTGGGGAGGAAAACATTTCACATTTCAAGTTGCTCCTGGAAGGATGTAATAGAAGGTCATAACGACTGTAAGACCATTGTAAAGCTGTAATGATTCGTTCAGAGGACTCTTGAATACAGTTTTTGATTATTTGATTCATATTTTACTGCACGGTTAGGGGCTAGTAACACAAGCATTTCACTGCACCCGCAATAAAACCTGCTAAACTGTGTACGCGACCAATAAACYTTGATTTGATTTGACTAGGGAAGTGAGGTGGTACTCACAGAATCAACCGTCTCGTGCTGGGAGAAGCCCACGGGGGCGATGCCATAGATGCAGACAGCCAGGATGGTGATCAGCAAGTGGACAACAGTGATCCAGTACGTAAAGAAAGGCCTGATGGAAACACAATATCCATATTAGAAAACAACGGTTTTACACAGAAGTGCTGTACTCTACACCAATGGTCTCATATATTGGACACGCTGAGCCTTAGCATGGTCTTAGAGACCATTACCTATGGTCATCCATGTCCTCTATCTGCCTCTTCACATAGCTGTCGATGCGCTTGCGGTAGGTTCGGTTGGTGAGCTTCCCCACCATGCCCAGCCCGTAGGGCCTCTTCTCCCGAGCGAACAGCTTCTTGACGGGCACAACGATGCGCTGACCCCGTCGCTGTCCGTTCACACTCACCACCTCCTGCCGCAAGGGCACCTTGGGCGGTCCTGGGGTTCCCTCTTTGGCCTTACGCCACCCTCGCTCCAGAGGCCTGGGAGGGGAGGGGAGACAGAGAGGAGGAGGGGTAAAGTCAGTTTAAAGAGGAACCCACCACAGAACCACCCTTGGAGAGAGTGTGGGTTCTCTTTAACCCAAACACTGTGTCAACACAACTGAATGGTTCACTGAGATGCTCTGGTAGTGTGTTGGATTTTGGCAACAGGAAACCAAAGATACTGTAGTCATTTCAGATGTTTCTGTGTACTTGTTGTCATGAGTCAGTGTGACAGACTCACAGCATGAGATGGCTCCTCTCCAGTTCACTCTTGTCCAGAGCGCTGCCGGTCAGCTCCGTCTCGTCCAGCATACTGCCCTCCTCCTGCACCACATCCATCATAGCCGCGTCCGACGGAGACTCAAACACCTCGTCAGCGTATGTGGACAACTCTTCCTGCATCAGACAGTCCTGGGGGAGGAATTGGGAGGGGGTTGGCCAGGTCTGAGAACAGTAGTGGGTGGGAACTAGGCACAGGAGATTTCCCTGGTCAGCTCACACATGGTTTAGGAAAAACTCCTGGCCGTAATGAAAACACACACTAACTGGTCGGCCAATCACAGGCCTTTAGACTCTATCCCAGGCTGCAACTCTGTTAGAGACCTCCAGGGGGTGCTGTATGTTCTCTTTTAGATGGAGGCTTGAGATGAGTTTCTAACTACAGAGTAGATGAGTACATGTCCTTACTCTGGCGAAGAAGGATGTGTCCAGCTCATCAGGTAAGTCCACCCCGTCCTCCTCCATGAAGCTAGCAGGGGTGAAGCTGCGTCTCTGCATCCGCCGCAGGGTGGCGTTTTCCCGCAGGGAGCGCCCCTGAGACGCACACACACACATAACAACACAACACACACTATAAGCTGTCACCTAGCACAGCAGGCTGTAGAGCTGTTAGTTTGTTATGTCTAGTGCCATTACAGCAAACAAACGGTGCAGACACACAAACACACACACACACACACACACGCACAACACTAGTTGAGTGTATTTTTGCATGTAGAATAGTTGGAGACAGTACCTCATAATTATAACACATGCATAGTAGGCATATCAGAGCTTGAGTACCCATGTTTGTTCATTCCTCCATGTCCTCTTGCACTTCCAAAATGGTAAGCTCTTTCCTAACAGTAGTCCTAAGCACAGCACTGCTGTCTTGAACATGCAGCACAGCACATATGTGGTCTCCCTCAACACTGAATGACACAACACAACACAGAGATAATGTCTCCTTTAGAAAAATAAATGTTCCGCCCCGATGGAAACTAGTGTTGTTCTAGAACGCCGGAGGCTGACTGATTCCACAACAACTGATCAGGCCATGCTGTTTCACTGAGGGTACCTTATCGATTAAGGGAAGAGTTTGTCATAGTGGTACTGGGTGGGTATGGTTTGGATCTGTGTGTACAGCTACAGTAGAGGGCTTTAGCAGCTGAAATAATGAATCACTTCTTCTTCAATAGGATGTCTCGTCACACAGCAAGCTCACCTTCACCAGAGCGGGCTGCTGCCCTGAAGCTCATCTTGGCGACAGACTCCCTCTTGCGTCGCCGCGGCAGCCGGTTGAGGCCCGAGCGGGAGGAGGTGAAGGAGCAGAGGGGAAGCGGCGCCGGGGGTGACGGGGGTCTGGGCACGCTGTAACCGTCACACCTCCTCCACCATACGGAACGCACGCCCCTCGCCAACGGGTCCACGATCTGAAATGACAGAACAGGCACGT
>NW_019951590.1:0-3049 GCF_002910315.2 Salvelinus sp. IW2-2015 | reverse complement strand
AAATGTGAAATGTTTTCCTCCCCAGGTTCTAAGAAACAAAGGTGTATATGAAAATGTCAAGTTTGTACAACAAGAGAACTTCTGGGTCGGGCCCAGTTCAGTAAGCACATTCACATTGCTCCCCTTTTTTTCATTCAAACATTCTGTTCCGTGACCAGATGTGTCCGATCCTTTCAGTTTGGAAGGTACTTATGTGAGTGCTTTAACTAGGCCTGATAAAGTGATGGTGTTCTATGTGTCTATTCCTCACTGTCTGCATGCCATCTGTCTCCCTCGTTAGGAGGCTCTGATCCACCTGGGGGCCAAGTACTCTCCCTGCATGCGTCAGGACCAGCAGGTGCACGACCTGATCCGGGACAAGAGAGACATAGAGAGAGACTCTGCCTGCTGTGTACGCAACGACCGCTCCGGCTGTCTACAGACCTCAGAGGAGGAGTGTTCGGTGAGTCGTGAATCTCTCTCCGTCTCTCTCACTCACTCTCTCTACCTCACTCTTTTGTACTCTACCTCCACGAGTGATCTATTCAGGGGTCGATATTTTTACCTTTCCATCTTTGTTTTGTCTCAGAGTACTCTGGCCGTGTGGGTGAAGTGGCCGCGGCATCACAGCACCCCTCAGCTGGAGGGCCAAGACAGGCAGTACGGCTCAGTGTGCCATCAGGACCCCCGGTGAGAGAACCACTCTTACATTCAGCAGTACGCCGTCACACTCCTCATGCTACTGTAGTTACACTGTGTGTTTATTGGGACCACTGACTGAACTGTGTATCCATACTAATATTTCATWKATATTTTTCACCCCACAACAGGATTTGTCTAGAGCCAGCWTCGGTGGCACCGCATGAATGGCCTGATGACATCACCAAGTGGCCAGTGAGTATTGTGGAACCCCATTGGTCATGATGAGAGGGTGAGAGGTCAGAGGACCTGTTAATCAGTCAGTGTCTCACTGTTTCCTCTGGCTGTGTTTTTAGGTTTGCACCAGGTACAACACAGGGAACCACACCAACCTGCCTCACATAGACTGCACCATCACAGGCCGGCCCTGCTGCATCGGCACAAAAGGGAGGTGAGGAGAGCCTACATACAAAACCAAACATGCAAACATTCACGCCAGACACAACACACACATTCCTGTGAGTCTATTTACTATTGACACTGTGGTGTTGATTTGCCTATGTCTGTGGTACATGTAGTTGGTAGATGGATGTTTAAACAAGGCAGGGGCTGCATCTCAATAATCTATATGGACTTCCTCTCCCCTCTTGCCTTCATTTTCACTGATCTGGTAAAGCAGCAGTATGTAAGCAGTGTAGTGGTCACCATGTGTCTTGTTCATGACCTATCAGTGCACATGACGGGGAGGAGTCAAGGGAGTGTGTGGTCATGAGGTCATGCTGTGGTTCTCCTGTTCCTCAGGTGTGAGATCACGTCCAGGGAGTATTGTGACTTCATGATGGGCTACTTCCACGAGGAGGCTACTCTCTGCTCCCAAGTAAGTAAGCATCGCTCTACTCAATGAACATCTGACTATTACGTTGCGTTAGGATATTGCCAAGTCATCTTTAGTGGCTAGCTAGTGTGATGGATACGATAGCCCCAGTCCTACAAAGACATAACCCAGACCATAACCCCGACCCCGTTCCAACTAGGCTAATGAAACAGGCTGAGTCGGAGGCAGCCGTTGAGGAGCAGAGGAAGATCTAAGCTGTGAGAGTGGATAGTGTTTAATCACCATAAAGGGTGCCATACAATTCCCTACTGAGTAAGCAAATTGTCCTCACTGTAATCCCCTCCGCTCTGAGGTACAGAAAATCCAGGGCACAAGTAAATATATTCACACAGAAGGTTCTTCATTATAAATATGATGTATTCATTCCACAATATGTGTCAAATGAAAATGCATCCTCTAGTACTTGCAGTGACATCCTTATCTTAGAATAGCTTGACAGTAAAAAAAAGTTATTGTAAATTCAGTGGGTATCAGTTATGCTATTGTGTGTGCGGTTTCGCGTGTGTGAATGTGTGTGTGTGTGTGTGTGTGTGAATATGTGTATGTGTGTGAGTGTGTGAGAGTGTGCCAACAGAGACAAAGAGAGCGATGGTGTCCTGTAGGTGACGTATTCTACCTCCTCCCCCAGGTTCACTGCATGGATGATGTGTGTGGCCTGCTGCCTTTCCTCAACCCAGAGATCCCAGACCAGTTCTACAGACTGTGGCTCTCTCTCTTCCTGCACGCTGGGTAAGTGGCTGCCTGCCTCTGCCATTTCATCACAAACCTCTGTCCATCCTAGCAGCATTTAATACATTTGACCGGTACTGTACTGTTAGACATCCCTGGTGCAGCTGTATTATAATGAAGCAGAAGGGTGGCCTACGATTCGTTCCATTCGGTGACCAATTATGTGTCCTCTCACTGATTCATTATGTTTCATGTACACGTTCTCCAATAACTCCTTCTTCAAGCCCCTCATTAATGTCTTTGACTTCTTCAGTCAGAATGTCAGTGGTTCCACAGCGCAGAAGTCGTGATCCTATTAGTAGAAGGAGCTGAGTAGCAGTCCTCCTTCATATCTCTGCTGCCTCTTATCTGTCTCTGCTCTCCTCTCTCTCCTCTCCGGGGTAATTAAAGGAAGTGTCCTCTCTGCAGGCAGCAGCCCTCATTAGGCTTGAGGAGATAGACAGACAGCAGAGAAATGTTGATGCTGGATAAACTAGAGATCCCTGGTTGGCTGGCTGTGGAGGTGTCTTCTCACAGCAGCTGGATTAGCTGGAACCCTACATCACCTGCAGAGGACATACTCTTACATTCACGAGCATACACGCTGTAGGATCCTTCACATCATGGTGTAACGTGTCTTTCTGTCCCCCTGTAGGATCCTTCACATCATGGTGTAAAGTGTCTTTCTGTCCCCCTGTAGGATCCTTCACATCATGGTGTAACGTGTCTTTCTGTCTCCCTGTAGGATCCTTCACTGCGTGGTGTAACGTGTCTTTCTGTCCCCCTGTAGGATCCTTCACATCATGGTGTAACGTGTCTTTCTGTCCC
>NW_019951589.1:0-5494 GCF_002910315.2 Salvelinus sp. IW2-2015 | reverse complement strand
TCACTGCTGTCAACGCCTCCAACCCTTTGTGGCTAGCATTGTGCCGACGTGAATTCGACAGGAAGAAATGGACATTCTTAAAAACCGAAACAAGATCTTGATTCTGGGACAGAACTCCTTGTACACATTCTGATGGAAGCTCACGCACAAAAGCAAAGGAAAAACATTTATGATGTTAGATTCTTGTATTTCGTTGTGCTCAAAATGTATGAGCTCCTAGTTACTCCGCTCGCCAACGTGTTGGTCAGAGATCATGCTGTCTCCACACATAAACAGTGCAGAGTTGTGTGCATGGGTGAACTGGTGAAAAACTGTTTACATGTGGTTTTAACGAGAATCCTTTAGCATTACGCGGTTGAATATAAGAACAGTGATCTTTCTTATTTGCCATAAACAAGTATTTTTATGTATAAGTTTAATGATGAGATCTTATGCGCTCAGGAGCAGTATGAGGTGAGTGTCCCAAAACGATGCCTCCCTGGACATCATGGGGAGGAGAAAAGTGTTGAGGGCTCGCTAGCGTTCTGTGTACAAGATGATGATATGGGTGGTACAAACGGAAACTAACCACGTCTATCGACAGCTCTAAATGTGCATCATTTTAGAAAACCAAACACTAAAAACTGTGTGTAACATTAGTATAACATGATGTTATAAGCACTGGTGTCATCTGGCATGAAAATGATGTCGGACCAATAGGGAGTATATGATGGTGTGTATTAAGGTTATAGTATACTTTTGCTCGGTTTTTGGCGGGAAAGCTTACCTTTGCCGGTTGAAATAAAATGTGTTTGTTGTTTAGTTTGGGCTATAATGATAGGATGCAGAAAGGGTAATATGCTTACGCTCAATATTGCTGTTTTCGCTGTAAAACCACGTTAAAACTCGGAATATTAATTGGACTGGATTTAATCAAGATGTGCTTATCTTTCATTTGCTGTACACATGTATTTTTCATTAAATGTTTTATGATGAGTATTTATGGTATTTTCACTTGCTCTTGTAATTATTCTGGCTGTCTTTGGTGCTATTTTGATGGTAGCTGCAATTTGTAACAACTATGATTTAATACTCAATATGCAGCATTTTCGAACAATACATAAATGTAGTTGTATAACATGTTATTAGACTAGTCATTCTAGATGAAAGCTTTCTGTCATTCTTAGGTATTCATGACACAGAAATCTTGGGTCTCTATTTTTGTCGGTTTTGTAAAAGTATACGTTATGGGTGGGATAAGGCGTGGCAACAGTGGGTAGAGAATATGCGGTTGAAGTTCTTTATTGGCTTATAGTGTCGCTTCATGCCTAATCAGGTGAAAACATATATGTGGTTTTCGCTGTAAACATTTTAAAAATCGCGCAATGGATGGAAATGATGGCTGGATTCACAAGATGTTTATCTTTCATTTGCTGTATTGGACTTGTGATTTCATGAAAATTATATTATATGATATCCCTGTCCCGTTAGGCTAGGCTATGCAGCTTTTTTGATGAGGAGGATCCCGGATCCGGGAGAGAGAAGCGGTAGAGATTTAAACAGCACTATCAACAAGGCAGGTCCTACAGGCCCTGGTTTTGTCGTACCTGGACTACTATTCAGTAGTGTGGTCAGGTGCCACAAAGAGGAACTTAGGAAAATTGCAATTGGCTCTGAACAGGGTAGTTTACAATCCAGGATAACTGCAAGCAGTTTAGTCACCTCAACATGCTCAATTTCCACATTACGAGATGTAGTTGAGGTTTAGGGTTTAGTGAATGATTTATCCCAAATACAATGCTTTTAGTTTTGCAAATATTTAGGACTGACTAATTCCTTGCTACCCATTTRGAAACTAACTACAGCTGTGTTGCAGTCATTTCAGTCTCTGAAGTGTATAGTGTCGAGTCATCCACATACACAGACACACTGGCTTAACTCAGTGGCATGTCGTTAGTAAAGATTGAACAAAGCAAGGGGCCTAAACAGCTGCACTGGGGAATTCCTGCTTCCACCTGCATTATGTTTGAGAGGCTTCCATTAAAGAACACCCTCTGTGTTCTGTTAGGCAAGTAAGTCTGTATCCACATTACAGCAGGGGGGTGTAAAACCATAACACGTACATTTTTCCAGCAGCAGACTATGATCGATAATGTCAAAAGCTGCACTGAAGTCTAACGAGACAGCRCCCACAATAATTGTATCATCAATTTCTCTCAGCCAATCATCAGTCATTTGTGTAAGTGCTGTGCTTGTTGAGTGTCCTTTTCTAGATGCGTGCTGAGAGTCTGTTTGTTTACTGTGAAATAGCATTGTATCTGGTAAAACACAATATTTTCCGGAAGTTTACTAAGGGTTGGTAACAGGCGGATTGGTCGGCTACTTGAGCCAGTGAAGGGGGCTTTACTATTCTTGGATAGCGGAATGACTTTAGCTCCCCTGCAGGCCTGACGGAACACACTGTCTAGCTGTGGCGAGGGAGCCTGGCGAGCCGGCCGAGGCGAGGAGCCTGGCGAGGCATGGCAGTGGAGCAGGGCAACGCCATGGGGTGGGAGCTGGAGCGAGGCATGTCGTGGGAGCTGCGAGCCGGCCGCAGGCATGGAATGGAGGCCTGGGACGCATGGCTGCGGGGCCTGGCGAGCATGGAGATGGGAGCCTGGCGAGCCGCGAGGGCATGGAGTGGCGAGCCTGGCACGCATGGCTCAGGAGCCTGGCGAGAGCATGGAATGGGAGCCATGGGCGAGCGGCGCGAGGCATGGAAGTGGGGAGCCTGCGAAGTGGAGTCTGGGGAGAGCATGGCTTGGGACCGCCGAGGCCATGGAGTGGAGCCTGGCAGTGGGAGTCTGCCCGAGGCTATCGGCGTGGGGAGCTGCCGAGGCTATGTGTCGGAACCATAGGAAAGATGGCGTGGGAGCCTGGGCCGAGCTGCCGAGGCATGGCGGGTTGGACACCTGGCGAGGCATGGCGTGGGAGCCGCCGAGGCCATGGTGTGGAGCCGGCGAGCATGGTTCAACGTGGAGCCGCCCGAGGCATGGCGTGGGAGCCTGCGCAGCATGGAATGGGGAGACCTGGCGAGCCGCCAGCATGGAGTGGGAGCCTTGGCGTGGCGAGCCTGGCGAAGCCCGGGCCGAGCCATCGTGGGAGCCCATAGAAGAGGCATTGGCGTGGAGTGCCGTGGCGATCCGGCATGGCGTGGGAGCGGCCGAGGCATGGCGCAGGGAGCCTGCGAGCCGGCCGAGGCATGGCGCGAGGGCCTGGCCGAGCGGCGCAGCATTGGAGTGGGAGCCTGGCGGACGTCATGGCGTGGGAGCCTGCGAGGCAGGGAATGGAGAACCCTGGGCGAGCCGGCCGAGGCATAGGAGTGGGAGCCTGGCGCAGCCGGCCGAGGCATGGAATGGGAGCCTGGCGACGCATGGCGTGGAGCCGGAGCGAGGCATGGCGTGGGAGCCCTGGCGACCGCCGGACGGCATGAATGGGAGGCCTGGCGAACGCATGGCGTGGGAGCCTGGCGAGGCATGGAGATGAACCTGGCGAGCCGGCCGAGCAGTGGAGTGGGAGCCTGCGTGGGGAGCCTGGCGAGCCGGCCGGAGGCAGGAGTGGAGCCTGAGTGGGAGCCTGGGCGACAACAAGCCCCAGCGGCATGGCGTGGGAGCCTGGCGAAGAGGTGTGCGGTCGGGAGCTTGGGACGAGGCATGGCGTGGGAGGGCCTGGCGAGCATGGCCGGGCTGCGAGGGATGCTGGCACGCGGCATGGCGTGGAGCTGGCTGAGGCGATGGCCGGGGAGACCTGGCGAGCCGGCCCGAGGTTTAGTGGCGTGAGAGCCTGGCTAGGCGCCGAGCATGTCGTGAGAGCCTGGCTAGCGGCCGAGGGCATGCGGTGGGAGCCTGGCGAGGAAGCCCGCTGCCACATGCTTCTCCAGTTAGACACCCTGGCAACGAGTTTCTCCACGTTAGCCTGGCAACCATCTTCTCACCGTGCCCTGGCAACATCTTCATCGCACTAGCTGGCGAACATGCTTCTTCACTGAGGCCCTGGTACACATCTTCTGCCGACCATGGACTGGCAACATCGTTCTCCACGTAGCCGCTGCAAACTTCTCCAGCCAGCCCTGGCACATCGTGTGCTCCACCTTCCGCTGCAGACATCCTGTTCGTCCACTAGGCCCTGGCAACATATTGCTCCACCTAGCCCTGCCACATATTCTCCACTAGCCCTGCAGAAGCATCGTCTCACTATCCCTCACATATCTTCTCCACGAGCCCTGCGAACGATCTTCATCCACTAGCCCTGGCAAAATCTTCATCCACATACTGCACACTGCAGCACCCTGAACATCTTCTCGCACCAGCCGCTGGCAACATCGGTTCTCCACGGCACCCCTGGCCAACGCATCTTCTCACCAAACCCCTTGGCCCAAAAATCTGCATCCACCAGCCCTGGCAACATCTTCTCACCACCCTGGGCAGCATCTTCTCCACCAGCCCTGCATATCTTCGCAACTAGACCTCAAACATCTCTCCACACTAGCCCTGGCCAACATCGTCTCCACCCACCTCAAACCTCACCGCACTGGCAACATCTTCGTTCCACCAGCCAGTGGCAAAACACTTTTTTCTTGGCCTCCCCTGCCCCGGCAACATTTCTTCTCCACACCTGCCTGGCCAAGACATTCTTCAACCCTCCACTATTCACCTGGCCAACATCTTCTCCACTATCACTGCCACACATTCTTCAATCTCACCTATCCCTGGCAACATCTTCTCCACCAGCCTGGCAACAATCTTCTCCACCAGCCCTGCGGCTGCCCTTCAACATTCTTCTCCACCATAAGCCCTGGCAACTTTCTCCACCTACCCGCGCAACATTTTCTTCCAACCACCTGGCAACACTCGTCTTCCACCATAACGGCACACTTCCACTTAGCACCAACATCTTCTCCACTAGCCTGGCAACATCTTCTCACTAACTGCCATCCTACCAGCCCTGCAACACTTCTCCACCTCCCGGCAACACTTCCTACAGCCCGGCATCTCTCATCCACTGCCCTGGAACATTCTTCTCCACTAGCCGCAACATCTTCCGCATCTAGCCTTGCAACATCTTCTCCTACATGCCCTGCTAATCTTCTCCACTAGCCTGCGGAGGCCTCCACTCCTCTGCTGAGATAATAACAGTTTGTTTCATTTCTCACAAGCCAGGGAAAAACATACAGGGCTGTCTGTTTGCCTGGCAGGACAGAATCACTGTTTTACTTGTTTTTTTTTTTACGTGTTGTCACAGAACCAATCCCATAATCCTTTGGATCCACATCCACCTCGAGGTCACTTTGGATGACCGTGACCCAGCTCCAGTCCCTGTGAGTAGAACACATACGTACTACTTAGCCTACACAGATACAGTATACTACCAGTACCTTTACCAGTACTGTACACTACCAGTACTTAGCAGTACATTACCTCCAGACAGGACACTACCATTAACCTACCAGTACAGGTCTACCTACCCAGTACATTTA
>NW_019951588.1:0-5494 GCF_002910315.2 Salvelinus sp. IW2-2015 | reverse complement strand
ACTTTGTAGGGGGGGGGGGGGGGGGGTGAATTGGTTATTGCACGCTCAAGTTTTTCAGGTTTTTGTCTTATTTCTTGTTTGTTTCACAATAAAAAATATTTGCATATTTAAAGTGTAGGCAGGTTGGTGTAAATAAATTGATACAGAACCCCCCAAAAATACATTTAATTTCCAGGTTGTAAGGCAACAAAATTTAGGAAAAATTGCCAAAGTGGGTGGCGTGAAGTCTTTCGCAAGCCACTGTCAGCTCTGAATCACAATATGGCGAGTGGAAAAGCCATAAAACATACAGTACAGTCATAAGTTTGACACGCCTACTCAATTCAAGGTTTTTCTTTATTTTTAATAATTTTATACATTGTAGAATAATAGTGAAGACATCAACACCATGAAATAACTACATGGAATCATGTGTAGGCCAAAAGTGTTAACAAATCAAAAGAATATTTTTATAATTTTGAGCTTCTTTGAAGTAGCCACACTTTGCCTTGATGACAGCTTTGCACACTCTTGGCATTCTCTCAACTAGCTCACCTGGAAATGCTTTCCAACAGTTCTGAAGGAGTTCCATACATGCTGAGTATTGTTGGGCTGCTTTCCTTCCATTCTGCGGGTCCAATCATCCGAAACAATCTCAATGGGGTTGAAGGTCGGGTGATTGTGGAGGCCAGGTCATCTGATGCAGCACTCCATCACTCTCCTTCTTGGTCAAATTGCCCTTACAAACCCACAGACAGTTTCAACCAGCAAAACACCCCCACACCTCTCCCTCCATCTTCAGGTGGGAACCACACATGCGGAGAGCATCGTTCACCTACTCTGTCTCACAAAGAACAACGGTGGTTGAACCAAAAATCTCAAATTTGGACTCCTCCAGACAAAGGACAGATTTCCACTGGTCTAATGTCATTCTCCGTGTTTCTTGTCCCAAGGCAAGTCTCTTCTTATTATTTGTATCCTTTAAGGCAGTGGTTCCTTTGCAGTCAATACGACCATGAAGGCCTGATTTCACGCAGTCTCCTCTGAACAGTTGATGTTGAGATGTGTCTGTTACTTGAATTCTGTGGAAAGCATTAATTTGGGCTGGCCAAACTCTAAATGAATTGTCCTCCTGCAGCAGAGGTCATTCTGGGTCTTCCTTTCCTGTGGCGGTCTCATGTGAGCCACGTTTCATCATAGTGCTGATGGTTTTGAAATTTTTCGTGATGACTGACTTCATGTCTAAAGTAATGATGTACTGTCATTTCTCTTTTTGCTTAGTTTTGAGCTGTTCTTGCCATTACCACTGGACCTGATCTTTTACCAAAAATAGGGCTATCTTCTGCTAAAGCACCCCTACCTCCTTACACAACCGATTGACTCAAACCATTAAGAAGGGAATAAATTGCCACAAATTAACTTCAAGACAAGGCTCACCTTGTTAACTGAAATGCATTCCAGTGGACTACCTCATGAAGCTGGTTTGGAGAAGGCCAAGAGTGTGAATGCGCTCATCAAGGCAAGGTGGTCCATATGTGTTATTTCATAGTTTTGATGTTTCACTATTACTACAGATGTAGAAAAAGAAGTAAAATAAAGAAAAACACAGAATACTCGTCTGTGTCCAAACTTTTGACTGGTACTGTACGTTTTTGGTAGTGGTCAATAATATCAAAGGCTGGGGACTGATGAATCTACCAGTAAGCTCACAGCAATCTCTTTTAATTCAATTTATTTGAACCATTATCAGTTCATTTGTGTCAGTGCAGTACATGTTGATGCCTTCTCTAACAGCATGCCTGAACAGTCTGTTGTTTTAGTTCTGCTAAGAGCTGGGCAGCAAGGATGGTCTGCTGTTAGAACCAGTAAGCCTGCCTTTTCACTTTGGGTGTGCGGAATGACTTTGGCTTCCTCCAAGCCTGAGGAAAACACTTCCTCTAGACTCAGAATAAAAGATATGACAGATAGAAGTGGCCAAGAGTCAGCCAAAGTCAATACTTTGAGGAGCCATCTTTTGCAGCAATTACAGTTGCAAGTATCTTGGGGTATGTCTCTATAAGCTTGGCACATCTAGCCACTGGGATTTTTGCACAATTCTTCAAGGCAAAACTGCTCCAGCTCCTTCAAGTTGGATGGGTTCCACTGGTGTACAGCAATCTTTAAGTCATACCACAGATTCTCAATTGGATTGAGGTCTGGGCTTTGACTATGCCATTCCAAGACATTTAAATGTTTCCCCTTAAACCACCCGAGTGTTGCTTTAGCAGTATGCTTAGGGTCATTGTCCTGCTGGAAGATGAACCTCCATCCCAGTCTCAAATCTCTGGAAGACTGAAACAGGTTTCCCTCAAGAATTTCCCTCAAGAATTTCCCTGTATTTAGTGTCATCCATCATTCCTTCAATTCTGACCAGTTTCCCGGTCCCTGCCTATGAAAAACATCCCCACAGCATGATGCTGCCACCACCATGCTTCACTGTGGGGATGGTGTTTGCGGGGTGATGTGAGGTGTTGGGTTTGTGCCAGACATAGCGTTTTCCTTGATGGCCAAAAATCTACATTTTAGTCTCATCTGACCAGAGTACCCTTCTTCCTTATGTTTGGGGAGTCTCCCCCATGCCTTTTGGAAAACACCAAACGTGTTTGCTTATATTTTTCTTTAAGCAGTGGCTTTTTTCTGGCCACTCTTCCGTAAAGCCCAGATCTGTGGAGTGTACTGCTTAAAGTAGTCCTATGGACAGATACTCCAATCTCCGCTCTGGAGCTTTGCAGCTCGTTTAGGGTTATCTTTGGTCTCTTTGTTGCCTCTCTGATTAATGCCCTCCTTGCCTGGTCTGTGAGTTTTGGTGGGCGGCCCTCTCTTGGCAGGTTTGTTGTGGTGCCATATTCTTTCCATTTTTTAATAATGGATATAATGGTGCTCCGTGGGATGTTCAAAGTTTTGGATATTTTTTTATAACCCAGTCCTGATCTGTACTTCTCCACAACTTTGTCCCTGACCTGTTTGGAGAGCTCCTTGGTCTTCATGGTGCAGCTTGTTTGGTGGTGCCCCTTGCTTAGTGGTGTTGCAAACTCTGGGGCCTTTCAGAACAGGTGTATATATACGTGCATATATCACGTCCTCCAGACGTGATGCTTGGCATTCAGGCCAAAGTGTTCAATCTTGGTTTCATCAGACCAGATAATCTTGTTTCTCAATGGTCTGAGAGTCTTTTAGGTGCCCTTTGGCAAACTCCAAGCGGGTTGTCATGTGCCTTAATGAGGAGTGGTTTCCATCTGGCCACTCTACCATAAAGGTCTGATTGCTGGAGTGCTGGTTCTACCATCTCCACAGAAGAACTCTGGAGCTTTGTCAGAATGACGATCGGGCTCTTGGTCACCTCCCTGACCAAGGCCCTTCTTGCACGATTGCTCAGTTTGGCCAGCCGGCCAGTGCTAGGAAGAGTCTTTGTGATTCCAAACTTCTTCCATTTAAGAATTATGAAGGCCGCTGTCTTCTTGGGGACCTCGACACAATCCTGTCTCGGACCTCTACGGACAATTCCTTTGACCTCATGGCTTGGTTTTTGCTCTGACATGCACTGTCAACTGTGGGACCTTATAACGACAGGTGTGTGCCTTTCCAAATCAAATCTAATTTTATTGGTCACATACACATATTCAGCAGATGTTATTGCAGGTGTAGCAAAAATGTGTAGCAAAATGCTTGTGTTCCTAGCTCCAACAGTGCAGTAGTATCTAACAATTCACAACAATACACAAATCTAAAAGTAAAAGAATGGAATTAAGAAATATATTAGTACGAGCAATGTCGGAGTGGCATTGACTAAAATACAGTAGAATAGAATACAGTACATACGAGATAAAGCAGTATGTAAACATTATTAAAGTGACTCGTGTTCCATTATTAAAGTTGCCTGTGATTCCATGTCTATGTATAAAGAGCTCAATTTCAAGTCTCATTGTAAAGGGTCTGAATAAAAAACCTGTTTTCGCTTTGTCATTATGTGCTATTGTGTGTAGATTGATGAGTTTATTTCGATTTTTTTAATCCATTTTAGAATAAGACTGGAATGTAACAAAATATGGAAAAGATCAAGGTGTCTGAATACTTTCCGAATGCACTGTATACCTGGAGATACAAGCAGTTTTTCAGTCTCTCTGTCCCAGCTTTGATGCACCTGTACTGTCTCCGCCTTGTAGATCGTAGCAGGGTGAAGAGGTCATGGCTCGGGTGGCTGAGGCTGATGATTCTCTTGACCTTCCTGTGACACCAGGTGCTGTAGATGTCCTGGAGGGCAGGCAGTGTGCCTCTGGTATTGCGTTGGGCTGACCGCTCCACACACTGGAGAGCCCTGCGGTTATGGACAGTGCAATCGCCATACCAGGCTGTGATACAGTCTGTCACGTTGCTCTCAATAGTGCAAAATGGGGATGAGGAGGATCCTAACTCGCTACTTTAATATATTTCAGATTCTCGATGACAGGAAAACATGCTTTGCCTTAAACAGTCTTGTCTGTAGTTGTCAGTTTAATGCACTAAGATATTCAAGAGTAAATTTAAACGTTTCAGAAAACGAGGCACGACTTAGGCAACTTTCTGCCATTTTTTTGCCACAACAGCTCATCCTTTCCATGGGAGAGCATCCTCACTTGGCTGATAGTGGACCGTTTCAGAAGGATCTAAAAGACAGTAGGTCTGCTGAAGCACCTAGAGGAGCTGTTGGAGTTTAACCATACACAGCAATGGTGTTGGTCAGGTGGCCCACTCCCTTCTCATGGTTTCCTGAGGGTTGGAAAACAAAATAGAATAGTTGAAAGGCACACTGTCAGGTTGGGATTAGATGAACCCTAAACTAATATAGAAAATAATGTATTACAAAAATAACTTCTGTAAACTTCTAATCAGGCAACAGCCCCCTTACAGTCTCTGGTACTGTCCCTTGAGTGGATATAATCGATCACTATTATAAGTAATCTGACCATAATAACATTTAATTTAGAAAGTAATATCAGCACCTGAAGAAGAATGTGAAGTGGGTGGAAGCAACGGGGATTGTAACTGTGACCCACCTGGAAGCCAAAGCCTACCTCG
The DNA here is from genome assembly GCF_002910315.2 of Salvelinus sp. IW2-2015. Classification (NCBI taxonomy): domain Eukaryota; kingdom Metazoa; phylum Chordata; class Actinopteri; order Salmoniformes; family Salmonidae; genus Salvelinus; species Salvelinus sp. IW2-2015. The sequence continues at coordinate 421 of NW_019951588.1, read as the reverse complement.
GTCGGTAGAGCATTGCATGGCAATGAACTTGGCCCCTACTTCGGCTGGCGGACATCTTCCTGGTCTCAGCAATGGTCAGCAGACTGCACCGAGTGGTGAAGGACAGCAGGGGGATCTGATAGGTGCTTACCTCCTGCAATAGAAGTGTTGATTGCAAAATAAAGCATCTCTCATGGTGATTGGGTGTCAAATAAATCCTTGCCAATAGTTGAGAAGAGCTGCTGTTGCTAGGCTAGTCCCAGATCTGTATGTCCACTCACCCACATTTACAAGGGGGTCAATCTTAAGTTATAGAAAGGATGAGGGAGAGAGAGAATTTGCCATCAGAGTAGGAGTGCTGGTCTAGGATCAGGTCCACTCTATCTATATAATACCAATATAATACTAGTATTTATTATGATCTTATCACATGCAAATTCTT
>NW_019951587.1:5042-6556 GCF_002910315.2 Salvelinus sp. IW2-2015 | reverse complement strand
GAGGTAGTAATAACATCTGTAGGAAGAGGGGCATTCTTCTTACCAAACCACATGACCTTTGTTTGGGAGGTGTTCAGAACAAGGTTAAGGGTAGAGAAAGCTTGTTGGACACTAAGAAAGCTTTGTTGTAGAGCATTTAACACAAAATCCGGGGAGGGGCCAGCTGAGTATAAGACTGTATCATCTGCATATAAATGGATTAGCGAGCGTCCTACTGCCTGAGCTATGTTGTTGGTGTAAATTGAGAAGAGTGTGGGGCCTAGGATTGAGCCTTGGGGTACTCCCTTGGTGACTGAGATTGCAGATTTTCTGACTTTATACACTGCACTCCTTGAGAGAGGTAGTTAGCAAACCAGGCCAAAGACCCCTCAGAGACACCAATACTCCCTAGCAGTGCCACAAGAATGGAATGGTCTACCGTATCAAAAGCTTTGGCCAAGTCAATAGAAATAGCAGCACAATATTGCTAGGAATGAAGGGCAATGGTGACATCATTGAGGACCTTTAAGGTTGCAGTGACACATCCATAACCTGAGCGGAGACCAGATTGAATACCCAAGAGAATACTATAGACATCAAGAAAGCCAGTCAATTGAATATTGGCTAGTTTTTCCAAAACCTTTGATAAACAGCAAAATAGAAATAGGCCTATAACAGTTAGGATCAGCTTGATATCCCCCTTTAAATAAAGGATGAACTGTGGCTGCCTTCCAAGCAATGGGAACCTCTCCAGAAAGGAGAGACAGGTTAAAAAGGTTGGAGATAGGCTTGGCGTTGATAGGAGTTCTCATTTACAACTGCGACCTGGCCAAGATAAAGCAAAGCAGTGCGACAAAAAACAACACGGCGTTACACATGGAATAAACAAAAGTACAGTCAATAACAATAGAAAAATGTATATACAGTGTGTGCAAATGGAGTAAGGAGGTAAGGCAATAAATAGGCCATAGTAGCGAAGGAATTACAATTTAGCAAATTAACACTGGAGTGATAGATGTGCAGATGAGAATGTGCAAGTAGAAATACTGGTATTCAAAAAAGCAAGAAAAGTAAAGACCCACAGAGAGAGAACTGCAGTTTTCTATTGAAATTCATTGTGGAGAGCTTATTTATATATTTTGTGATATGAATACCGAGTATGTCTACTTCCCCATCAGCCCATTTTATAGGTAAACTGCAAGGTAATGTAAAAGTTGTATTTTTTAAGGATCCAATACGTAATATTGTACACTTATCATAATTAGGTTTTAGTCCAGAGAGTACAGAAAAGTTATCTTTAATAAGACATTGCAGGGATCTAGCTTGCGGATTTAACATAAAACTTGAGTCATCGGCATACATGGGCACCTTTGTTTTTAAGCCTTGGATTTCTAATCCTCTAATGTTGTTATTGGATCTGATTTTAATAGCTAGCATTTTGATGGCCATAACGAATAGATATGGTGACAGCGGACACCCTCGTTTAACTCCTCTTGACAATTCAAAACTCTCTGAGAATTAGCCGTTATTTACTA
>NW_019951587.1:0-4367 GCF_002910315.2 Salvelinus sp. IW2-2015 | reverse complement strand
TAGTATATCAAAAAATACTTGATATACCTCTACCGGTATGCCATCAAGCCCTGGGGTTTTTCCAGACCGAAAGGATTTAATAGCCTCAAAAAGTTATTCCTCTGTAATTTGGCCTTCGCACTGATCTTTCTGTATATTTGTTAATTTTCAATTTTTTATAGTTTTTGGAAAGAATTCCTTACCTTAATCTTCATTCAGTGGGAGAGGATGAGACGGAAAAGAGAACATCTGCCTAAAATAATTAGCTTCCTCTTTTAAAATATAATTCGGGGAATCATAAATGACTCCGTCTTCAATAACAAGTTTCTGCAAATTCTTTTTGTTAGCGTTCCTGTATTGAAGATTCAGGAAGAATTTTGTGCATTTTAAATTTTTGTAATAGATTACATTAGATCGTTCTTGAATAAGTTATATTTGTTTTTCCTGTAACTTTTTTGGTATCTCTGTAGTATCGTTTTTATTGCCATCTACCTGTACTATTAGTTAATGGATTTCCCTTGTTAGTGTTGTTTCTTTAGCCAGAAAATGCTTTTTTATTATTGATGATTATTGAATTGAATGACCCCTGAAGGTACATTTAAAGGTATCCCAAACAATAAGGGGATTTGCTGAACCTATATTATACTGGAAAAATTCAGTTATAAATTATTTTGTCTTAGTTAAAAATAAGTTGTCCTCCGGTAAACTTGGATTAAATTTCCAATATCCCCGTCCACGTGGAAAACCTATAAGAGTTGTGTGAATGCCAATTAGATGATGATCCGATCGCATTCTGTCTCCTATTAAAACTTTTTAAACCTTTGATGCAAGAGAGAAAGAGACAAGAAAGTAGTCAAGACAACTAGCTTGATTAAGTCTCCTCCATGTATATCTCACTAGGTGAGGGTTGTTTAGTCTCCAAATATCCACTATTTCTAATGTGTCCATAATATTTGTGATTTCCTTAAGGGCACGGTGATGATAGTTTATAGAATGATTACCTTTACGGTCCATTAAGGTACTTAACACTGTGTTATAGTCTCCTACCATAATGATTAGATCATTTGTTGCCTGTAAATTCAATAAATTGGTATAAATGTTTTCGAAGTGTGGATCATCCTGATTTGGACCATATAGATTAATGAGCCAAGCCTCTTTTTCGTCCACTTTCATATTMAAAAGGATCCACCTTCCTTGCGAATCATTCCTGATTATTTGCACATTCAGACTAACATTTTTGTTAATTAATATCATCACACCCTTTGAGTTCCTTTGTCCATGACAGAAAATGATTTCACGTRGTCTAAGGCACTGCATTGCAGTGCTAGCTGTGCCACCAGAGATTCTGGGTTCGAGCCCAGGATCTGTTGCAGCCGGCTGCGACCTGGAGGACCATGGGGCGGCGCACAATTGGCGCAGCGTCGTCCGGGTTAGGGAGGGTTTGGCCGGCAGGGATATCCTTGTCTCATCTCGCACTAGCGACTCCTGTGGCGGGCCGGGCGCAGTGCACGCTAACCAGGTCGCCAGGTGACGGTGTTTCCTCCGACACATTGGTGCAGCTGGCTTCCGGGTTGGATGTGCATTGTGTCAAGAAGCAATGCGGCTTGGTTGGGTTGTGTTTCGGAGGACGCATGGCTCTGACCTTTGCCTCTCCCCGAGTCCGTACGGGAGTTGCAGCGATGAGACAAGACTGTAACTACTACCAATTGGATACCACAAATTGGGGAGAAAAAAGGGGTAAAATAAATAAAATAATAAATACAATTATTTCCCCATTCCTTTTTCCACGCAACTTCATCTAAGGATGTAGAGTGAGTTTCCTGTAAACAGTATATGTTATATTCCTTTTCTTTTAGTCATGTAAAGACTGATCTTTTTCTATGATCTGCCAAACTGTTACAATTATTACTAGCTATACTTATTTCACCCTTACCATAACTAGATACTATTCTCAGGCTAAATTGACCATAATTAGTGCTTGTAGTTACTGCCATCAGACGTATTATGAAGTTCAAAACTAGAGCTTTCAAATGTCTGATATTTAGAATTCAAGAAATAGGTTCTAGCAATATTTTGTTTTATTCCCTGCCTTGTTCCTGTGAAGCCAATGCCACAGATGTTAGAAATTGAGACAAATAATGTGTGTAACAAATCTGAGTAGGTTGATGTGCATGATATTGGATGTGATTTAATGAGAGTGTGTACGATGTCTGTATAAGAGTAAGACTATAATGTGTGATGTCCAAATAATAATAACTCTGCCAATTTGCATGTTTGAGTGTCTATGTGTGTAACACGTGTATAGTGTGTATAGCCTTAATATTCATAATGATAATTGTAATCCATATCACCATCATAGTTGCATCATAATTACCTTTAATATCATTGAAAAACACATCCCAGCATTTCCATAACAATTGACGTTTCACATGATCATGAAAGAGACCTTGCATTACTCTAGAGAAGGCTTCACTACAGTACAAATGTATCCGTACAATATGTTATTATTCCCCAATGCCCCTATTCTGATATCTTTCCCTTGCTTGTTGTAAACGTATATAAAACTTGTAGACAAATAGACAAACAAACACATTCAATTATAAAAAAGTTCGACAATAGGAGAGGGGAGAAGAGAAAAGAGAGAAAGAGAGTGAGAGAAGAGAGCGAGATCACGTGTGTGTGTGTGTATAAGTCCGTACGTGTAAGCAGGCATGTAGTTGGTACGTGTGTGTTCATATCCACTTCATAATGTTCAGATATTTTAAACAGTTCCCATACCTTCTTTTATGTTACCTGAAGTCCCTGTAGAATTTGTACAGCCATGGAGCTGTCTCAGAAATAGCTGTCCATCTATAAAGAGTTTGTCCACATTGACAAAGGCACGCCTACCATCCTTCCTTTGTTGTCTTTGTACCGGATACAGTCTCTTACGACGTTCGTTTAACTCCTTTGCAAATTGGTCATTGAGACCGAATTTGGTCCCTTTAAGCTCCTTCCTCTGCTTTTTGATCAGCTCCTTCTGTTGGTAGTGTTCAAATTTGCGATGATCGGTCGGGGACCCTTGGTCTTGTCGCTCCGAGCTCCAAGTCTGTGTATTCGGCAGAAAGCCACCTTGTTTACAGTCTCTATAGGAAGTTTCAAGGCAGATTGCATGAATTCTCTGATCGCGCCCTCTGGATTATTGGATGCGTCCTCAGGAATACCAGAAAAAATAATGATTTTCACACATGCTACGACTTTGTGTTTAGTAGCGACTCCTTCGTCACCCTGTTTTCCCTGAGTAGACAATCCATGTTGGAATCGTGTATTTTTACCTTGGCTTTTGAGNCATGCTACGACTTTGTGTTTAGTAGCGACTCCTTCGTCACCCTGTTTTCCCTGAGTAGACAATCCATGTTGGAATCGTGTATTTTTACCTTGGCTTTGAGTGTCTTGTTTTCTCTTTGGAGCTTGAGAATTTCCCTCTGGCTGAACTCCAAACTCCCTCTCAGCCCTGCTGCCTCCTCACACAACTTTTCCACTGTTGCATGGATTCCAGCCAGAGCRCTAGCCTCTACCTCAATGCTAAGTAAAGCGTCCGTGTCTGTAGATTAATCTGTTTTTCTTTTTATTGTCGGGTTAAAGTTATTTTGTGAGGTSGTAGGATCTTTCTGAGAAGGAGTATGATGTTCCTCCATAGCGTAACGCTGTTGGTACTCGTCGATTTCCCTCAGGATCTGCTTGGTATCCAGATTGGCTCTATACTGCAACCAGTTGTTTTATGAAAAGATAACAATGAGTCTTTCCCACGACGACGACAGGGGTCTGTAGTACAGCCAGCTAGCACTCGCGGAATCCACGCAAAAAATGGAACACAAACTTGCAGTCCCAGCCGTAAAGGCTAACCGCGTCGTGGAATCCTTAGCAACAAAACTTTAGTTTTGAATAAAATCGATTTAATGAAAAGTACTTAATATAAACAACAAACTGAGTGTGGGACAGTACAATGTTCTGTTGCACGCTCCTTCAATGTAGTTACACATAGAAACAAAAACAGGTTCAGCCTAACACAGTGAAAACCAGTTCAACCCCATAAGATAGCGAATTACATTAGCTATTATAATGAGACTACAGTGTGAATGGTTTTTCACACACCCAGTGTTTTGGAGTAGCACATGGTGCAGCCTTCCAGCTCTTCAATGGGTCTGATGCCGTCTGTGAGATCTCAACACAATTCATCTTGTCAATCAAGTTATTAGGTTCCCCTTCCATCCAATACCTATAAACCACAGAGATTCAGAGTTAAAAATCATCTAATACAACATAGAGAATCAGACAGTTAACCTAGCCCCCAGGCTCAATTATTACCATTCTACATAGAGAATCAGACAGTTAACCTAGTCCCCAGG
>NW_019951586.1:0-5498 GCF_002910315.2 Salvelinus sp. IW2-2015 | reverse complement strand
AGAAGTAGTTGGTGAACCAGGCGAGGCAGTCATTTGAGAAACCAAGGCTGTTGAGTCTGCCGATAAGCATGTGGGGATTGACAGAGTCGAAAGCCTTGGCCAGGTCAATGAACCTAAAAGGGTTCTTCAGCTGTCCCCATAGGAGAACCCTTTGAAGAACCCTTTTTGGTTCCAGATAGAACTCTATTGGGTTCTATGTAGAACCCTTTCCCATGGAACCCAAAATACATGGAACCCAAAATAGTTCTACCTGAAACCCAAAAGGATTCTACCTGAACCAAAAAGGGTTCTCCTATGGCGACAGCAGAAGAACCCTTTTAGAACCTTTTTTTCTAAGAGTGCACATCTCTTTCAAGATTGAACAGCTTTAGTGCTGTGAATAAGGAGCTGAATATGACAATCCACACTATATGTGACTTTTGGAGATTTGGGGATTGATCTACCCATAGCCTGGCAGTGGTTGTTTCATGTAACCCATTTGTAGATTATGTCCTGTATTGTAGATGTACATCAAGCTTGAGTGGGTTACGTAGCAAGGTAAAGCATCCCTCCGTCTTCCAATTTACAGCTCCTTAATACAGCACTCCAGAGCCTGGCCCGCTGTGGGAGGAGATGTGTGGGAGGACATGTGAGTGGAATACACACTGATGCCGGAGTCCCCTCCAATTGCTCTCTCTCTTTCTCTCTCACACACACTCTCTCTCTCTCTCTCTCCTTATATCGATCTCTCCCTGTCTCTCTCTCTCTCTCTCTTCATTCCTTTTTATTGGTGTGCAGATTGAGTAGGGTGGCCTCCATCATAATGTTGCTGAAACAACAGGAGTGGTGTAAATTCCTTATCGGAGGCTCAATACTCACAGATCACTCAAATATTCACACTAGAGCAGGATGTACATAGATAACGGCGAGCTTCGGCTGCCCTGCAATGTCTTTCAATAGGAATCGTTTGAGGGAATAGAATAGAATATTTTATTTGTGAGCAGTTGCTTTTCTGCATTCACTAATACTGGGAAAAGTTAACAAAACATCACACTGGGCACACACTAGTTGAATCAATGTTGTTTGGACATTATTTCAATGAAGTGGAATAGACATTGAATTGACGTCTGTGCTGCTTCCATCAATACAATACGTTACCTGTAATTGTGCATCTACAGTTGAAGTGGGAAGTTTACATACACCTTAGCCAAATACGTTTAAACTCAGTTTTTCACAATTCCTGACATTTAATCCGAGTAAAAATTCCCTGTTTTAGGTCAGTTAGGATCACCACTTTATTTTAAGAATGTGAAATGTCAAAATAATCGTAGAGAGATTGATTTATTTCAGCTTTTATTTCTTTCATCACATTCCCAGTGGGTCAGAAGATTACATACACTCAATCAGTATTTGGTAGCATTGCCTTTAAATTGCTTAACTTGGGTTAAACGTTTCGGGTAGCCTTCCACAAGCTTTCCACAATAAATTGGGGATATTTTGGCCCATTCCTCCTGACAGAGCTGGTGTAACTGAGTCAGGTTTGTAGGCCTCCTCGCTCGCACACGCTTTTTCAGTTCTGCCTACACATTTTCTATAGGATGGAAGTCAGGGCTTGTGATGGCCACTTCAATTCCTTGACTCTGTTGTCCTTAAGCCATTTTGCCACAACTTTGGAAGTATGCTTGGGGTCATTGTCCATTTGGAAGACCCATTGCGACCAAGCTTTAACTTCCTGACTGATGTCTTGAGAAGTTGCTTCATTATATCCACATAATTTTCCTGCCTCATGATGCCATCTATTTTGTGAAGTGCACCAGTCCGTCCTGCAGCAAAGCACCCCCACAACATGATGCTGACACCCCCGTGCTTCACGATTGGGATGGTGTTCTTCGGCTTGCAAGCCTCCCCCTTTTTCCTCCAAACATAACAATGGTCATTACGGCCAAACAGTTCTATTTTTGTTTCATCAGACCAGAGGACATTTCTCCAAAAAGTACGATCTTTGTCCCCATGTCCAGTTGCAAACCGTAGTCTGGCTTTTTTTATGGCGGTTTTAGAGCAGTGGCTTCTTCCTTGCTGAGCGGCCTTTCGGGTTATGTCGATATAGGACTCGTTTTACTGTGGATATAGATACTTTTGTACCTGTTTCCTCCAGCATCTTCACAAGGTCCTATATTGTTGTTCTGGGATTGATTTGCACTTTTCGCACCAAAGTACGTTCATCTCTAGGAAACAGAACGCGTCTCCTTCCTGAGCGGTATGGTCCCATGGTGTTTATACTTGCATACTATTGTTTGTACAGATGAACGTGGTACCTTCAGGTGTTTGGAAATTGCTCCTAAGGATGAACCAGACTTGTGGAGGTCTACAATTTTTTTCCTGAGGTCTTGGCTGATTTCTTTAGATTTTCCCATGATGTCAAGCAAAGAGGAACTGAGTTTGAAGGTAGGCCTTGAAATACATCCACAGGTACACCTCCAATTGACTCAAATGATGTCAATTTACAGTTTACAATTGGCTCATTCATCCCCCTCCTCTCCCCTGTAACTATTCCCCAGGTCGTTGCTGCAAATGAGAACGTGTTCTCAGTCAACTTATCTGGTAAAATAACGGTAAAATATTAAAATAAAAAAAATAAAAAAAACTAAAATTAACCTAATCAGAAGTTTCTAAGACCCATGACATAATTTCCTGAGATTTCCAAGCTGGTTTAAAGGCCACAGTCAACTTAGTGTTGTAAAACTTCTGACCCACTGGAATTGTGATACAGTAATTAAAAGTGAACAACTAATCTGTTCTGTAAAAATATGTTGAGGAAATACTGTCGTGTCAGCACACAAGATAGCTCGCCTAAGCCCGACTTGCCAAAAGACTAATTAGTTGTTACAAGAAATCTTTGGAGATGGTTGAAACATGATTTAACTGACTCCAAACCTAAGTGAATGTAAGGCTTCTGTCTTTCAACTGTCATGACCAATGATAATGAGATTTGTACAGCCTATGACATCGTGACTACTAAGATGCTCATTTGTTACTTGAGTCGACTCTGATTACATTCTGTCTCTGTGTTTTGATCTAATTGTTGTGCTAACATAATTTAAATACCCTCGTAACAAAGAACTCATCAAGCATCAGTCACCAGCTGAACGTGTTCTTCAGAGCAACCAGCAACAAAATGCAGAAAGGTGTGTGCATGTGGTCGTAGTGTGTGTGTGTGGTCGTGTGTGGTGTTGTGTTGCGTTGTGTGGTGTAGTGCGAAACTGGTGTGTGGGTGTGTCGGCTGTGTGTGGTGGGTCGTGTGTTGTGTGGTGCTGTTGGTGCACTTTTGCTGTGTAGTGCGTTGATAGTACTCTTTAGCGTGGCGTGCGTCGCAGTGCAGTGACATTCCATGTGCTGTATGTTAATTTCTTTCACTTAATGCCGATTGAGCGTCTTCACGTGCTACCTGATGCCATTCTTAGTCGCCGGCGTTCAACACTCATCCTATCATTAACCCACATGACTTTTAATCCCGCCTTTCCACAAACTGCGATATGCATGTCTCTAACAGTGGTATTGGCAAGCGGCCATTCAGTGCTGGCTGGCGGAAGACCTCAGGCATCTGGGGACCTTGAATTCATAGCTAGCTCATATATGGACAACTCTTTAAGCCCGAATGCTGCCACCAGAAGGCATACCAAACTGAAATGACTCCAACCAGTTATCAGTTGAGCCACCTCACTAGATCAAACAACATCAAGTTCGCCTGGGACTGTTTGCTTCCTCTAGCGGCCCTTCGCCCTTAAGCAATTGACTAAGCAAACGAACGCCCAATTTGTCGTGCTATATGCATACAAAAAGAATTTGGCTTGCGTGTTGTATTTTTTCCTCCAGATCTGACTACACACATACAGATCTCGTGATGGTCGTGCTTGGCCAGCAGAGCCTAGATGCGCATTCATTTTGCCGTCATGAAATGTTGCCGCGACCACTCATATAACACTGCTGCCCTACGTCTTCAGTTGTGCTATCTCTGGGCAGCCGCGTGTTGACATTATTCTTTAGCTACTGTTGGCTCTTTCACTAAGGGCGCAGTTAATCAGGCAGGTGGTCTCTCCCGCGTACTAAGCGGTATATTTTATACATGTACATTAACCTCCTCCATTCTCATAATGATGATTCTATTCCATTGCGCCGCTAACAAAGTATGTCCACAGCGAATTATTTTTTTAAAACTTTATTCTCTCTGCAGCACACCTTGCCTCTGAAATATGATCTGTGAGTCTTTGGCCTATTGTGAAGACAATTTTTTTAGTTCGTGTCAAATTCTGAAGAAATTCGTATGATGGAAGATATGCGTGCAAGGTACGTGTAACCAGCCAGATCTACAAGTATTAACTAACGCCCTTGGATTTCACATTCATTCAACAGCTTTTCGTCTTCCTATTAGAACCAGAACAGTATGATGTTGGTAATCCTACATACAACACCTAACGCAGAGAGAAGTCACTAATCTCTGCATTTTTCCTACTCTCACACATCCCCAATCTCAACAAAAGCCTTGCTTGACGCTAGACGCCTATAATCCCTTGATATTCCCGTACGGTACCAACACTGCAGTGTAATGCACAATTCTCAGATCCCTCCCATGGAATACCCAGGAAAGAAAGCGCAGCCTGTATTAATTACTCTGAACTCTCGATAGATGATACATATTAGCTATAAGAGTAGAACTACCCCAAAAGTATGATTAATTTACTTGCGACATGTCAACAATGACTCTTCTTAGGATGCTGTAGTAAAATACTAAATTCATGAAATTGTTACCGTTGTATTGGGCTAATACAAGATTAAAATCTCTAGAAAATAGATATCCATCTAAGTTATTATAAACCTTCTCCACAGACAGATTTCGACTCAACAGAGAGGCGTTTATCCTGCCTTGTATTCATATTCACAGGACTCAAGCCTAGTATTGCATCGTTGTAAATGAAACTGAGAAGATGTTACCTATGTATGGCTGTTCTTTCTAGGCAAAAGCTGAAAACGAAATCATCACCCTGTACTTCATTTTCGCTGTCTAACCCTTTCCAGTCCGTCCTGCTGTGTGCCATCATATCTATCTGAATGCATATATGCGTGACTGAAATACATCCTTTATATGTTAGCCATCTGTCTTGATGCAGAAATTCGTCCCAGGAAACCAGTGTGTTTGACTGCTGCGTAACAGAATGACCATTATATTATAATGTGCCGCGCTCGCATTTGTATAACAGGAATCACATATAATTGCCATTATGGACAAATATTTCTGCTCTCCAAAATATCTAGCAAATGACAATAAGGTATTTGTACTTTCTTTTCATTTCATATGGAATCCCCATTAGTCTGCTGCCCACACAAGGCAGCCATACATACTCTTCCCTGGGTCCAGCCAACGCTCACAGGGAACGACGACAGTTTTCAGTCCAATCAAGCCCTTCCAGCCTACGCCCTTCTGGCTCGGCGGACTCCACGTCTAATATAGCCCAGTGGTCCAG
>NW_019951585.1:0-5500 GCF_002910315.2 Salvelinus sp. IW2-2015 | reverse complement strand
GTTGAGTATGCGTTTTGTGTCAATTCCCCAAATCCTTAAAAACCTTTTGAGTGAAACAGCAGAGATGGCGCAATGTAAAAATGCCGGGGGGGGGGGGCCGCACGCTGAATTTCAAACAGGAACGATTGATGTAGAATATTTGTGGACGTGAAAAGCACGGTTTACAAGTAAAAAAAAAACCCCCCCTCCAAACGGCCAGAAAGGGGTAGTAATTTCACTGCCCTAGCGCGTAATCCCATGTACAACCCCCCCCCCCCCCCCCACCAAAAACCCCCTAAAAAAACATTAAATTTTCCCCTTTCCCATAACATGCAATCTAATGAGACAAAGATAAAATATTAGTTACTAAACAACAACGGCCCTTTCAGGAGAAAAAATTAAACCCTGCATTATTTTTAGAGTGGACTGAGACAGCCCAAAGCCCTGGGAGACCAGAGTGGACTAGAGGACAAAGGCCAAGGCCTTGGGAGGACCAGAGTGGACTAGAAGGAACCAGCCAAGCCCTGGGAGACCAGAGTTGGACTAGAGACAGCCAAGCCCTGGGGAGACCAGAGTGCGACTAGAGGACAGTCAGGCCTTGGGAGACCCAGAGTGGACTAGAGGACAAGCCAAGCACTGAGACCCAGAGTGGACATAGAGGACAGCCAGGCCCTGAGAGACCAGAATGGATTAGAAGGACAGCCAGCCCTGGGACCAGAAGTGGGACTAGAGGACAGCCAGGCCCGTGGGAACCAGAGTGGACTAGAGGACAGCCAAGACCCTGGGAGGACCAGAAGTGACTAGAGACAGCCATTGTCCTGAAAGACCCAGAGTGACTAGAGGGGACAGCCATGTTCCCTGAAAGGGGACCAAGAGTGACTAGAGGACAGCCAGACCCCTGGGGGAAGACCAGAGTGGGACTAGAGGACGGCCATAACCCTGGGAGACCCAGAGTGGAACTAGAGGACAAGGCCAGACCCTGGGAGGAACCAGAGTGGGGGACTATACGACAAGCCAGGACCCTGGGAGACCCCCAGAGTGGACTAGAGGACCAGCCAGCCTGGAGACCAGAGTGGCATGAGGGAACAGCCAGACCCTGGGAGACCAGAGGTGGACTAGAGGACAGCCCGCCATGTGAGAACCAAAGAGGACTAGGGACAGCCTTGGCCCTGGAGAGACCAGAGTGGACTTGAGGACAGCCCCCCCAGCCACTGGCGGGGGGGGAACCCAGAGTGACTCAGAGGACAGCCAGACCCGGGAGACCAGAGTGACTAGAGGACAGCCAGCCGCTGGGGGACCAGAGTGGGACTGAAGGACAAGCCTGGCCCTGGGAGACCAGAGTGGAACTAAGAGGACAGCCAGACCTGGGAGGGACCAAGAGGGCTAGAGAACAGCCAAAACCCCCCTGGGGGGGAAAAAGAAACCCCCCAAAAAGGAAAGGTTTGGGAACTAGGGGAAGGTTAAACCAAAAAAAAAAGGGGGACCAGGCCCCCTGGGAGGACCAGAGTGGACTAGAGGGACAAGCCAAGGCCCTGGGAGACCAGATGGACTGAGAGACAGGCCAGGGCCCTGGGAGACCAGAGTTGGACTAGAGGACAGCCAGGCCCTGGGAGACCAGACAGTGGACAAAAGGAAAAAAAGGACTAGTTGTTGTGAAAATCTGTTCTTGTAAGTCTAGGAAAACTGCTAATCATTTTCCCACCAGTCTATTCAAATATAGTGAACCTCGCAGGGGAGACCTTTTCCTTTGGACGCACCAAGCATTGGGTCTCTTGACACCCAAATACATTTGAGGTTTATATAGGCAAGGAACAATCTGGTTGAGATTTCAATATCTCTTTCTGCTGAGTTTTCGTTGGCCAAGCTTATATATTTATATACGACATACATTTAAGGTGGTCCAAGTGATATACAACCCCAAACCCCCCCCCTCCCAAGTCTTCTTCCATGCTCTTTTGGGGGGGTTAAAAACCAAAAAGGGTTTTTAGGGGGGGGTTTTTTTTTTTTTGGTGGGGGCCATAAAAGATTTTTTTTAAGGTGGTTTTCTTTAAATTTTGAAGCATAAAACATTTTTTCTTCAATTTAGCATACATTTCTTAATTTGTAGCATTACGTTTCTGCATTTGTAGCATAACATTTCTCATTTGTAGCATACCGTGCTTTCATTAGCATACATTTCTTCATTTGTAGCCACCACATTATGTTTATCATTTTTGTAGAATACGTTTATCCATTGTAGCTTACGTTTTATCCATTTTGATTACGTTTTCTAATTTGTAGCATACGCCATTTCTAAATTTGTAGCACACATTTGTTTTTCATTGTAGGAATACGTTTACATTTGTAGGCATACGTTTATCATTGTAGCATACAGTTCTTAATTTGATAGCATCGTTTATCATTTGTTTAGGCATACGTTTCTTCATTGTAGCATAACGTTTGTCAAATTTGTAGCAATACGTTTATCATTTGTAGCATTACATTTTCTTCATTTGTAGCATAACGTCTTCAATTTGTTAGCACCACGTTACGTTTATTCATTTGTAGCATTACTTGCGTTTATTATATTTGTAAGCATACTTACGTTTTCTTTAATTTGTAGCATACGTTCTTAATTTGTTAGCATTACAGTTTCTTAATTTGCTAGCATACATTTCCTTAATTTTTTGTAGCATACGTTTATCATTGTAGATACGTTATCATTGTAGCATTAAACGTTACATTTCATTCATTGTAGCACGTTTACGTTTCTTCATATGTAAGCATACGGTTTATTCATTTGTAAGCATACATTTCCTTCATTTGTAGAGAAGCGTTTCTAATTTGTAGCATACATTTCTTTCATTTGTAGCATACGTTTAATTCATTTGTAGCATACGTTTATTCATTTGTAGCAATACATTTCTTCATTTGTAGCCTACTTTCTTCATTTGTAGACACGTTACGGTTTATCAATTTGTAGCATACGTTACATTTCTTTCATTTTGTGCGAACGTTACTTTCTTCATTTGTACAGCATTACGTTACGTTTCTTCATTTGTGCATACGTTGAGTTTATTCAATTTTGGAACATTAGGTTTTCTTCATGTTAAGCATTTATGTGGAGATTTATCCATCTATGCACAGGGCAGGGTGAGCTGGCATTTGGCCCTAACACTGTTGGATTCGCTGTCATTGTTTGTCAAACTTGTTGCACAATTAATCTGGCTTCAGTCTGATCAACTGTAGCAACTGAACCACAACCACAGCTGCAGACGAAACCGAGAGAAGGCCTCATGCACTCTGGTCCCCCTCATGGCCAGGGGAAAAGAAGCAGTAACGTCATGCGTATTTATAAGCCTAAAGCATTTATTTTATAGCCTAAAACAGGCTTATTTATTTGTGTTAAGAGGAAAATGTGAATTGGCACACAATGTGCTTTATTTAGAATACACCAAGGTGGCTAGGCAAACAAACCCTAAACCAGCAAAAAAAGAAAAACGTCTGTTTTCAGACCCGTTGTCTTTCAAAGGATAATTTGGTAAAAAATCCAAAAAACTTCCACAGATTGTCTTCATTGTAAAGTGGTTTAACCTGTTTCCATGCTATTTCAGATAACCATAAACAATTTAATAGAACAATGCACCCGGGAAACGGTCGTTAAGACAGACTAACAGCTTTAACAGACGGTAGGACAATTCAAAGTCACACAGTTACTGAAAACTTAGGAACATCTAAAAGAGACCTATCTAGCTAAACTCTGACAAACCACACAAAAGAAAGAATGCCCAGGGTCCCTGGCCTCATCGCTAGCGTGAACGTGTGCCTTAGGCATCCGCTGCGAAGGAAGCATGCAGACTGCTCTTCACTGACGAGTCGCGGTTTTGTCGCGCACCGGGGGTGATGGTCGGATTTGGTTTACATCGAAAGGAATGAGGTACCACCGAGGCCTGTACTCTAAGCGGGATCGATTTGGAGGTGGAGGGTCCGTCATGGTCTGGGGCGGTGTGTCACAGCATCATCGGACTGAGCTTGTTGTCATTGCAGGCAATCAGCAATCAGTCAGGATTCCTATTTGACTCAGCCATGCCTCCTTTCCCGTCCAACATTTCCTCATCTCCCACCCCTTCTAATGCAACTAGACCCGATGCTCCAGCCTCTTTTTCCCCTGCCCYGCTACAAMGTTTCTCCCTGCAGCCGGTCATTGAGTCCGAGGTGCTAAAGGAGCTCCTTAAACTTGACCCCATCTGGGTCAGATGGTTTAGATACTTTCTTTAACGTTGCTGCCCCTATCATCACCAAGCCTATCTCTGACCTTTATAACCTCTCTCCTTTCCGGGAAGGTTCCCATTGCTTGGAAGGCAGCCACGGTTTGTCCTTTATTTAAAGGGGGAGATCAAGCTGGTCCTAACTGTTATAGACATATTTCTATTTTGCATTGTTTATCAAAAGTGTTGGAAAAACTTTTCAATAATCAACTGACTGGCTTTCTTGATGTCTATAGTATTCCCTCTGGTGTACAATCTGGTTTCCGCTCAGGTTATGGATGTGTCACTGCAACCTTAAAGGTCCTCAATGATGTCACCATTGCCCTTGATTCTAAGCAATGTTGTGCTGCTATTTTTATGACTTGGCCAAAGACTTAGCCAAATCCAGTAAACCATTGCATTCTTTGGGCCGGCTAAGGAGTATTGGTGTCTCTGAGGGGTCTTTGGCCTGGTTTGCTAACTACTTCTCTGAAAGAGTGCAGTGTATAAAGTCAGAACATCTGCTGTCTCAGCCACTGCCTGTCACCAAAGGTATACCCCAAGGCTCGATCCTAGGCCCCAAGCTTTTCTCAATTTACATCAACAACATAGCTCAGGCAGTAGGAAGCTCTCTCATCCATTTATATGCAGATAATACAGTCTTATACTCAACTGGCCCCTCTCCGGATTTTGTGTAAAACGCTCTACAACAAACCTCTCTTAGTGTCCAACAAGCTTTCTCTGCCCTTAACCTTGAACACCTCCAAAACATTTAAATTTTACATTTAAGTCATTTAGCAGACGCTCTTATCCAGAGCGACTTACAAATTGTAATGTGGTTTGGTAAGAAGAATACCCCTCTCCCCACCGGTGTGATTACTACCTCTGAGGGTTTAGAGCTGAAGGTAGTCACCTTATACAAGTACTTGGGAGTATGGCTAGACGGTACACTGTCCTTCTCTCAGCACATATCAAATCTGCAGGCTAAAGCTACATCTAGATTTGGTTTCCTCTATCGTAATCACTCCTCTTTCAACCAAGCTGCCAAACTAACCCTGATTCAGATGACCATCCTACCCATGCTAGATTATGGAGACGTAATTTATAGATCGGCAGGTAAGGGTGCTCTCGAGCGGCTAGATGTTCTTTACCATYCAGACATCAGATTTGCCACCAATACTTCTTATACGACACATCACTGCACTCTATACTCATCTGTAAACTGGTCATCTCTGTATACCCGTCGCAAGACCCCCTGGTTGATGCTTATTTATAAAACCCTCTTAGGCCTCACT
>NW_019951584.1:0-5506 GCF_002910315.2 Salvelinus sp. IW2-2015 | reverse complement strand
GTTACAGCGTTTAAAATGAATTAATGACATGCTGTTTGTTTACAGCGTTTTAAGTGGATTATATTGACATAAGTTGTTGTGTTTACAGCGATACACTGGATTATATTGAACATGTTGATTGGTTACCAGCGTTTAAAATGATAATTTGACATGTTGTTGTGTTTACAGCTTAAAATGAATTATATGACATGTTTTTGTGTTTACACGCTTTAAATGGATTATATTGACATGTTGTTGTGTTACAGCGTTACACCATGGATATATTGGCATGGTTGTTGTGGTTTACAGCGTTTTAAACAATGGATTATATGACATTGTTGTGTTTACAGCGTTTAAAAATGATTTTATGGTGTTGGTTACATATACGTTGTTGTGTTTACAGCGTTTAAAATGGATTATATTGACATTGTTGTGTTTAGCGTTTAAAATGGAAATTACATGTGCAAGGAAACATGTTTGTGTTTACAGCGTTTAAATGGATTATATTGACATGTTGTTGTGTTTACAGCGTTTAAAATGGATTATATTGACATGTTGTGTTTACAGCGTTTAAAATGGATTATATTGACATGTTGTGTTTACAGCGTTTAAAAATGGATTATATTGACATGTGTTGTGTTACAGCTTTAAAATGGATATTATTTGACATTGGTGTTTACAGCGTTTAACAATGGATTATATTGACATGTGTTGTGTTTACAGCGGTTATAAATGGATTATATTGACATGTTGTGTTTTACAGCGTTTAAAATGATTATATTGGACAATGTTGTTGTGTTTACCAGCGTTTAAATGATTTATTGACATTGTTGTGTTTACAGCGTTGTAAACATGGATTATAGACATGTTGTTGGTTTTACAGGCGTTTAAAATGGATTATATGACATGTTGGTGTTTACAGCGTTAAAAATGGATTATATTGACATGTTGTGTCACCATCTACACCAATACCCCATCATGTCAAAGTGGAATTTTGTTTGTAGAAACAGTTTAGAAATTAATACAAAAATGAAAAGCTGTAATGTCTTGAGTCAATAAGTATTCAACCCCTTTGTTATGGTAAGGAGCCTAAATAAGTTCAGGGGTAAAAATGTGCTTAACAAGTCACATAATGAGTTGCATCGACTCACTCTGTGGGCAATAATAGTGTTTAACATGATTTATGAATGACTACCTCATCTCTGTACCCCACACATACAATTATCTGTAAGGTCCCTCAGTCCAGCAGKGAATTACAAGCACAGATTCAACCACAAAGACCAGGGAGGTTTTCCAACGCCTCACAAAGAAGGGCTCCTATTGGTCGATGGAAGAAGAAAAATAAGCAGACATTGAATATCCCTTTGAGCATGGTGCAGTTAATTATTACACTTTGGATGGTGTATCAATACACCCAGTCACTACAAAGATAAAGCCAATAGTGACTTTATAACGTTTACAGTTTAATGGCTGTGAGAGGAGAAAACTGAGGATGGATCAACAACATTGTAGTTACTCCACAATACTAATCTAAATGACAGAGTGAAAAGAAGGAAGCCTGTACAGAACAAAAATATTACAAAACATGCATCCTGTTTGCAGTAACGCACTAAAGTAAAACTGCAAAACATATTAAGATATTAACTTTATGTTCTGAATACAAAGTGTTATGTTTGGGGCAAATCCAACAACATCACCGAGTACCACTTCATATTTTCAAGCATGGTGGTGGCTGCATCATGTTATGGGTATGCTTGTCATCATTAAGGACTATGGAGTTTTTTAGGATAAAAATAAAAACAGAATAAGGCTATAAATAAGCACGGGCAAAATATTGACTCAGGGGTGTTAATACGTACCGTGGGGAGAACAAGTATTTGATACACTGGCGATTTTGCAGGTATCTTGTAAATTGCAAATGCAAATTATTTACTTAAAAATCATACAATGTGATTTTCTGAATTTTTGATTCCGTCTCTCACAGTTGAAGTGTACCTATGATAAAAAATTACAGACCTCTACATGCTTTGTAAGTAGGAAAACCTGCAAAATCGGCAGTGTATCAAATGCTTGTTCTCCCCACTGTATGTGAGAATGTTATTCATTGACTACAGCTCAGCGTTCAACACCATAGTACCCAAGAAGCTCATCACTAAGCTAAGGACTCTGGGACTAAACACCTCCCTCTGCAACTGGATCCGCCCCCAGGTGATAAGGGTAGGTAACAACACAAACCCACGCTGATCCTTAACACAGGGGCCTCTCAGGGGTGCTCAGTCCCTCCTGTACTCCCTGTTCACTCATGACTGCCACGCCAGGCACGAGTCTAATGACACAACAGTGATCACACGACAACGACGAGACAGCTTATAGGGAGGACAGAGACCTGGCCGTGTGGTGCCAGGACAACAACCTCTCCTCAACGTGATCCAAGACAAAAGAGATTGTGGACTACAGGAAAAGGAGCCGACCAACAAACTACATGCTCCAAGCCACACCAAGGACAGTCGTGAAGAGGGCACGACAAAACCTATTCCCCCTCAGGAAACTAAAAAGATTTTGTCATGAGTCCTCAGATCCTCAAAAAGGCTCTTACAGCTGCACCATCGAGAGCATCCTGACTGGTCGCATCATCGCTGGTATGGCAACTGCTCGGCCTCCAACCGCCAGCGCTACAGAGGGTAGTGCGTACGGCCCAGTCATCACATGGGGCCAAGCTTCCTGCCATCCAGGACCTCTATATGTCAGAGGAAAGCCCTAAAAATTGTCAAAAACTCCAGCCACCCTAGTCATAGACTGTTCTCTCTGCTACCACAATGGCAAGACTGGATACGCAGCCGCCAAAGTGCTAGCGTCGCAAGAGGCTTCTAAACCGCCTTCTCCCTCAAGCCATAAAGACCTCTGAAGAATTCATTGCTCCTGGCCCTTACGGGGCGGCAGGTAGCCTAGTGGTTAGAGGCAGGCAGGATAGCCTAGTGTTAGAGGGCAGGTAGCCTAGTTGGTTAGAGGAGGCAGGTAGCCTAGTGGTTAGAGGCGGCAGTAGACCTAGCGCGTTAGAGGAGGCAGCTAGCCTAGGGTTAGAGCAGGCAGGTAGCCTAGCGGTAGCGGTATAAGCGCTAAGGAGGCAGTAGCTAGTGGTTAGAGGAGGCAGGTACCTACGTGGTTAGAGGAGGCATGGTAGCCTAGGGTTAGAGCCAGGAGCTAGGGTTAGAGGCGCTAGTAGGGTTAAGAGGAGGCGGTAAGCCCTAGCTGGTTAGAGGCAGAGGCAGGCTAGCCTAGGTTAAGCGGCGGTAGCAGGTAGCGGGCCAGGGAGCCTAGTGGTTAGAAGGTAGGCAGGTAGCCTTAGTGGTTAGAGGGAGGCAGGCTTAGCCCTAGTGGTTAAGGAGGCAGGATAGCCAGGGTTAGAGGAGGCAGTAGCCCTAGCGCGTTAGAGCGGCAAGGTAGCGGTCCTAGCGGTTAAGAGGCGGTGCCTGGTAGCGGGGGCAGGTCCAGTTGGTTAAGAGGCGCAGGTAGCCTAGTGGTTAGAGCCATTGGACTAGAAACTTGAAAGAGCTTGCTAGATGAATCCCCGAGCTGAAAGGCTATAAACTGTCGTTCTGCCCTGAACAAGGCAAGTTAACCACACATGTTCCCTGTAGGCCGTCATTGATAAATAAGATATGTGTTCTTAACTGACTTGCCTGTATTAAATAAAATACAAAATATAATCAAATGGCTACCCAGACTATCCTGCATTGCCTCGTCCCCCCTCCCCACCCCAAACTTTTTTGGCTTTTTTTACTCTTCTGTTGTTATCATCTATGCATATTCACTTTTAATAACTCTACCTACATGTATATACCTCAACTAAACCGGTGCCTCCGCCAATTGACTCTGTACCGGCTACCCCCCCTGTATTTTAGTCTCAATATTTTTATACTGCTGCTCTTAATTACTTGTTACTTTTATTTCTAAATCTTATTCATAATTTTTTATATTTATTATATATATTTTTTTTAACTGCATTGTTGGTTAATGGCTGGTAAGTAAAGCATAATTCCACTGTTGTATTCGGCGCATGTGACTAATAAAGTTTGATTTAATTAGAACCCACATCAAAGAGAAATCCCTGCTGAGCGGGAAAATATAAATCCAACTCTCTTATGACTGTATTTCTGTCTTGATGTCTGACCAGGGGCAGCTAGTTCTATTGTGTTTGGTGGCTGCTGAGTCACGGGTGGGTGTTGTCTACCAGGTATGGTGTGTGTGTGGTGTGTGTGTGTGTGTGTGTGTGTGTGTGTGTGTGTGTGTGTGTTTGTGTGTGTGGTGTGTGTGTGTGTGTGTGTGTGTGTGGGTTGTTGTGTGTGTGTGTGGTGTGTGTGTTGTTCGATGTGAGTGGTCCTGACCGAGGGCAGTCCGTCCGTTGTCCCGGACCCTGTCCAGTCTGTCCAACATCAGCTGGGTGGGCCCTCCTCCTCCGTCCCAAAACCAAACAGTGCTGCACTGTGATTGGCTCGTCCTTTGTCCTTGTTGTTCTTTCACAGTGTGACCAGCTGAGGAGGAAAAGGGGCTCATTACCCAGACCTAGTGCTCCGTACCAGACCTAGTGCTCCTGTTACCAACCTAGTGCTTCCTGTACCAGCCTAGTGCCTCCTGTAAGGGTCTGTTTACCAGGACCTTAGTGCTCCTGTACCAGACCTAGTGCTCCTGTACAGGACCTAGTGCTCCTGTTCCAGAACTTAGTTCTCCTGTAAGCATCTGTTTACCAGACCCTAGTCGGCCTCCTGACCGACTAGTGCTCCTGTACCAGACCTAGTGCTACCTGTTACCAGACCTAGTGCTCCTGTAAGGGTCCGTTTACCAGACCTATTTGCTCCTGTTACCAGACCTAGTGCTCTGCTACCAGACCTAGTGGCCTACTGACCAGACCTAGGCTCCTTGAAGGGTCGTTTTACCGGACCTAGTGCTCCTGTTCCAGGACCTAGTGCCCTGTACCAACCTAGTCTGCTCCTGTACCAGACCTAGTGCTCCTGTAAGGGTCTGTTACCAGACCTAGTGCTCCTGTACCAGACCTAGTGCTCTGTACAACAAGACCTACGTGCACCTGTACCAGACTTAGTCTCCTGTAAAGGGATCCGTTACACGACCTAGTAGCTCAACTGTACCAGACCTAGATGCTCCTGTACCAGACCTAGTGCTCCTTACCGACCTAGTGAGCTCCATAGTAAAGGGTCTGATTTTACCAGACCTATGTCACATAGTACCGACCTAGTAGTCACATGTACCAGACTAGTGACTCCATGATAACCAGACCTAGTAGCCACATGAATACCGACCAGTGTCTGTAACCACGAACCTAGTGCTCCTGTACCAGACTAGTCGACTCCTGTACCCAGACCATATTAAACGTGGGGCCCATATTTTTTTTTTAATATATTTTATATTATTAACCTTTAGTAACCCACCAGGAGGGGAGAGGGAAAAAAAACAACACCTAGTCATCCTAGTAAGGGTCCTGTTATACCAGACTAGCATCGTCCTGTACCAG
>NW_019951583.1:4204-9714 GCF_002910315.2 Salvelinus sp. IW2-2015 | reverse complement strand
GACTTTTACTTAGGAACGCTTCAGCATTCGTTCCTCCTGTCGTTTCTATCTCGTAATGAATGTTTTTTTCTTCCGCTTGAGTGTTTTGACATGTGTTACAGGTCCAAACTTGTTATATTTTTATTGTTGTTGGTGGATTACCCTGCTCTTTTATCTGAATATTGTATGTTGTGTGGTATTTAGCCCAAGCCGTTATAAAGCAGTGTTGGTTAAGGTGCAAATATTGTGTGAGAGTCCTTAACAAGACCGCGTGGCGGTTGACACTGCTGGTTTGTTTATTCTTACGAGTTGTGAAACCAACACTGATGGGCTGTTGTGTACGCAGTTACCACAAAACATACACACACAGCACACTCACACACACACAGCACACACACACTTTACTTCTCAAAACATAGACCACAGATGAGAACATACTGTATACAGTACACAGTCCTAGACACAGCTGTTGGTCCATAGTGGAAGCTGTATCAAAACTAGTCTGTGTGGTCAAGCACAATTTTTAGCCTGCGTCAAATCCTTCGCCTCTTAAATTAAGTTCAAGTGGTCATTTCACACTTCAAACAACAGTTGTTTTTTTATTGGCATATGATGCATGATGATGTGGTCTGTTTTTATCATCTGGCTCTTGAACAAATCTTGCTGTTGCATGAAAATTAGTGTTGATTGCTACACTACAAACACTCCCATTGTATTGATTCATTGGATTCGATATTTGATTCTAGAATCCCCTGTATGAAAGCTGTTACAAGTATAAGCATAGCAGGAGAGAAAAGTCATTTCCATCAGTAGGAACTTCAATATCTTCAAAGACAATTCATCCGCGGAAACACCAAATATGCTGAGAAGTAACCGAATGATTTAATCCAATGTTTGTGGAAATCTAACAACTCTAAACATCTTGTTTTTGTTTATAAGCAAATGCGGTAAATTACTTTGAAAAAATACTTAATGATTTAAAGTTCCCTGAGCATAACCTCCCAGTTAACCTCTTTTTAACATCTCTATGCATATTCTTGGTAAAATTAAGTTGTCATGTTGAGTTTTCTCGTCGCCTCATTCTATTGGAGAAACCAACAGAGCCTCAGAGAAATGCATGACTAGAAAAACACACAGTCGCCCAATTCAATACTATGCTATACGTTTCCCATTAATAATGGACCAATCTCCCTGTAGGAACAATCTTGCTTTGATTTCAACTCGCCCTGAGAAAAGCCTATCTTGCTTGATCAATGTCCCTGCAGAAAGCCATTCATGTTGTACCAATAGCCCATGAAAAGGCCATCATGTTTGCACCAATTTCCCTGAGAAAGAAGCGCCACATCATGTTGCACCAATGATTCCTGAAAATTTGAGCACTATGTTGACCAATCTCCCCTGAGAAAGCATCATGCTTGACCAATTTTCCCTGAGAAACCATCTTGTTGATCAATGTCCCTGAGAAAAGCCATCTTGTTGACCAATGCTTTTCCTGAGAAAAGCATCATGTCTGACCAATAGTTCCTGAGAGAAGGCATCATGTGACCAATCTCCCTGAGAAAAGCCAATTGCTTGTGACAATTTCCTGAGAAAGGCATACTTGTTGACCAACGTCCCTGAGAACTCATCTGTTGACCGAATTGTCCCTATCAGAACAGCATCTTGTTCATGTTATTGTATCCACCTCTTTTATCATGTGTTCTGGGTCTGGAACTAGAACTGGGTCTGAACTAGGGTCTGGAACTGCGACTGTGTCTGGCGCTCTTGGAACGGCTGCAACTGGGTCGACGAGTCTGGGAACTGGGTCTGGAACTGCGACTGGTCTGGACTGGAACTGCGGTCGAAACGCGACTGTGTCTGGGTCTGGAACTGCGACTGGGTCTGGGCAAGCCTCGATCTCTGAAACTAGCGGGACCTAGGGACCTGCACGATCATGGACAACTGCGATCTCGCACTATGGAACTGTGGTCTTGAGAAAGCGGTGCTCTGGGAACTAGGTCTGAACTGGGTATCTGGAACTTTCCGAACACGGTACTAAGGAAACCATCGGCCTCTGGTCTAAAACTGCTTCTGGGACTGAACTGCTCCGGTCCAGAACTCATGTTCTGAGGGTCTGCAACTGCGAACCTGTCCTTCTCTGGTCTGGAACTCGTGCGCGCTTCCTTGGAACTGCCGACTGTGCTGGGCTGAACTGGTCTGGAACTGCGTCCTGGTTCTGGAACTGGTTCTGGACACCGTCTGGGTCTGAAAACTGGGTCTGGAACTGGTCTGGGTCTTGGAACTGTCTGAGGGATCTGCGTCTGCGACTGGGGTCTGAACTGGGTCGGAACTGCGATGCGGTCTGCGACCAGATAAACTGCGTGCTCTGAACTAACGTACTGGTCTTAGACTACAGTCTGCACTGGTCTGGACTAGGTCTCTGCGAACTGCACTGCGTCCGGAACTAGGGGTCGTGGAACTCGCGACTGGTCGAAACTGGCGTCTGAAACTAGGGCTGGACGAGGTCTGAACTGGCGCTCACTGGTCCGGAAACTGCGCGTTCTGGCAAACTGCCGGACTGTTGGTGGTCTGAGGTACTGGACGGTCTGGAACTAGTACTGAACGTGTGTCCTGCACCACTTGCGACCCTGTCTCCATCACTGGCGTCTGGGACTAGGTCTGGAACTGCGACTGGGTCTGAAACTGGGTCTGGGACTAGGTCTGGAACTGCAACTGGGTCTGGGTCCAGAACTGGGTCTGGAACTGGGTCCGGAAATGGGTCTGGGTCCAGGACTGGGTCTGGAACTGTGACTGGGACTGGGTCTGTGACTGGGACTGTGTCTGGAACTTCCTATGGAGAGTTGGCGTTGTTTTTCATCAGAGGATGCATGTCCACTTCCTCATTGTGACACACTGCGCCATATTTTCCTYTCAGTCACTAGGTTACTGTAGTTGCCGAGTTACTGTAGCAGAACGTTTCCTTTCACCTCTTAAAAGTCACTCATCAAAGACATGATACTGTATATATAAGGTTGACACGCTTCAAATGATTGTTCCTATCTATGGCAATCCACAACAACAATATCAAAAAACTGGCTTCCGCTTAGTTCTGTATTGTTGTACGGATCGAAATCTGAAATGTGTTATGTACAGAACACAGACTCACTTCCTGTTTAAAAAAATACGGCATTGAACTTGTGATCCGTCTGCTCTGATGTTCAGTCGCAAACAGTTCCCCTTGTCTCATGACCACTGCCTGTTTACTAAGTATAGCATTCACATGGCCAGTAATACCATGGCTTCTGTCAACTGTCTGGTCAATGGATCTCTATGGAACAACCATTCTGTAATTTMTATTTCTATATGAATTGCGTCTCCATCTCTGACAATGCAGAATGTTCAGTGTAGAATTCTCCGGGTCTTCTTGATCAGCTTTCCCCAGGTCCGGTACGGACCTGAACTGTTAGGATGGAAGGCCCAAAAACAGCCCACAACCAACACTTCCAGGCAACGTCAACCTTCCCCTCAGAGAAACTCAGTCAGTGTACGTTGAACTGTAGCTCCATCAACGACCCTATTAGAACTAATGGTCAGGAATGTCACTATGTTTGTACCACCGGAACATGACTCCAAAAAGGCACCAAATGTTGAGCCGATTGACCCTTCTATGACACCGCCCCTCCCTCCTACTCTTGGCAGCCCTCTTGGATCTAGCCGAACTTTACAAAGGGCCCATAGGCGTCACTGTGCGGCCATAATGACGTCTCKCACACTGACCCTGGGCAGCTGAAACAGGTGCAATGTAATCAATCTCTACCAAATGGAGGTGCAAATGGGAGAGAGAGACAGAGAGAGAGAAAGAGAGAGAGATTTTGAACCCTGCTCCAATACCTTCAGTTCTACATAATGGCTTTTAGTGGTGATGATGACCAACCCTAATCTGACTTTCTTCAGAGTTTAATTCTGGCAAAACATTAGCATTCCCCCTGTCTGGCTTTAGAAGAGGAGCAAATGGAACTGAATCCCATCACCACCTAAATATTTTCTAAACTATAAGGGGTCATAGCCTGTCTCTACACACTATGTGTATGTCTCAAATGGCACCTATTCCCAATATAAGCAGACTGTTGAGCAGGGTCCATATGGCACTGGTCAAAAGTAGTACACTATGTAGCGAACGGGGTGCCATTTGGGATGCAGCCTGTATCTGCKATAGACCCAGATTCCCAGTGTGTCTGTCAGTGTGTGGGTGAAAGATGAGCGAGGGTCAGATAGATTGCATAGAGCAGGCTTGGCCTGCCTTCCATGGAACACTGACAACTTCTCTTAACACATTCCAGAACTACGTATCTGTGGAAGTATGTGTGGGACATTCTTTTTGAGGTTTGCTTGAGGAGGGCCATGTTGACAGGATAATCCCTTGACCACAACATCGTAATCAAGTGCTTTTTGCATGAGGAAATGAAATTGAATGGAATTGACCTCCATTACTGGTGGATGCAGTCAGCTTATGGGTAGGCTATAGGCTAATGTCAGCCCACTTTGCTTCAACCACAACGTATTGTCGAAGATCATTTCCAGTCACACCATCATTGCCATTAGTGACAGTAAAACCCAGCGATGATGACAACACAATACGAACAACCACACCATAGGCTACTATACTACCAGAGACAGACACACATCTGGCAAAGAGATAAATGCTTAGAACATGATCTGGGCTTGCCAAGTATAGGATGTCTGCACTCTTGAGAACAATGGAATGACTTCTTGGCTGAGGCTGGGTGTGGAGGGTGTGGAGGGGTTAGGTCAAGCTCTGAGCTCCGTGGCCCAGTTGAGTGGATGTGACCTGGGCTGGCTGGGTGGGGCCCGCAGGAAGTCTGGTGCTCCGTTGGCCCATCAGTCCGCTCGGCCTTACCGACAGACAGACATGGGGCCGTAAATTGTAAACTGTCAGGGCGCTCCCATTTGATTCCACAGTGAGGTTTTTGGGTGTCATTGGTGGTTTGGGATGCATYCAGCGTAACACTCATCATGATTGAATAGATTTACAAGGATCTCACTGAAATTCTGTGAAACAGAATGCTCTGAAAGTTATGGGCATACCACAACCCTAACAGAGAACAGATACTAAAGGCTTTCTGTAGAAGTTGATGAACATGCAAGCGATGGGGTCATTCCTATAGTGTTTCTCACATATTGTTGCTTATAGAGGTTAGGTGAGGAAACGTCTCAAAGCCATGTTTCATTGTGGGATTTCTCATAAGACAATCTCTCCCCAAAGTCCAGATGATAAATTATCTGTGAAGYTCAAAGGGAAATTATTTAGTCATAACTATTTTAGTAATTAGGTTGCCGATATTGCTTGCATGATAATGCACAACTAAAAGCACAGTACAGTTTTGTCAGATGCAGGAAACAGAATACGTTTGTGTTCAATGTTTGATTGCCTGTTGTTCATCACTGACTCACTAAACATGTAAACTCAAATTCATAATTTCCCACACCAGCTTGTGAAACCAAGTATTTTCCAGACACACTTAACTTACAGA
>NW_019951583.1:0-1439 GCF_002910315.2 Salvelinus sp. IW2-2015 | reverse complement strand
ATGACCAGCCTTTCAAAGCACTTCATGGCTACAGACGTGAGTGTTATGGGTCGGTAGTCATTTAGGCAGGTTACCTTAGTATTCTTGGGCACAGGGACTATGGTGATCTGCTTATAACATGTTGGTATTACATACTAGGACAGGTAGAGGTTGAAAACATCAGTGAAGACACTTGCCAGTTGGTCAGCYCATGCTCYCAGTACACATCCTGGTAATCCTTCTGGCCKCGCGGCCTTGTGAATGTTGACCTGTTTAAAGGTCTTACTCACATCGGATGCGGAGAGCGTGATCACACAGTCTTCCGGAAGAGCTAGTGCTCTCATGCATGTCTCAGTGTTATTTGCCTCGACGCGAGCATAGAAGTAGTTTAGCTCATCTGGTAGGCTCGTGTCACTGGGCAGCTCTCGGCTGTGCTTCCCTTTGTGGTCTGTAATGGTTTGCAAGCCCTGCCATATCCGATGAGCATTAGAGCRGGTGTAGTACGATTCGATCCTAGTCCTGTATTGACGCTTTGTCTGTTTGATGGTTCGTCGGAGGGCATAGGTGGATTTCTTATAAGCTTCCGGGTTAGAGTCCCGCTCTTTGAAAGTGGCAGCTCTAGCCTTTAGCTCAGTGCGGATGTTGCCTGTTATCCATGGCTTCTGGTTGGGGTATGTGCGTACGGTCACTGTGGGGACGACGTCATCGATGCACTTATTGATGAAGCCAATGACTGATGTGGTATACTCCTCAATGCCATCGGAGYAWTCCAGGYACATATTCCAGTCTGTGCTAGCAAAACCGTCCTGTAGTTTAGCATCTGCTTCATCTGACCACTTTTTTATTGATTGAGTCCCTGATGCTTCTGGCTTTAATTGTTGCTTGTGAGCAGGAATCAGGAGGATATAATTATGGTCAGATTTGCCAAATGGAGGGCGAGGAAGAGCTTTGTATGCGTCTCTGTGTGTGGAGTATTGGTGGTCCAGAGTTTTTTTCCCTCTGGTTGCACATTTAACATGCTGATATAAATTTGGTAAGACCGATTTAAGTTTCCCTGCATTAAAGTCCACAAGGAGCACCGCCTCTGGGTGACCGTTTTCCTGTTTGCTTATGGCGGAATACAGCTCATGGAGTGCCGTCTTAGTGCCAGCCTCAGACTGTGGTGGTATGTAAACAGCTATGAAAAATACAGATGAAAACTCTCTAGGTACATAGTGTGGTCTACAGCTTATCATGAGATACTCTACCTCATGCGAGCAAAACCTCAAGACTTCRTTAGATATCGTGCACCAGCTGTTATTTACAAAAATACATAGTCCACCGCCCCTTGTCTTACCAGACGCCGCTGTTCTATCCTGTCGATACAGCGTATAACCAGGCAGCTGTATGTTGATAATGTCGTCGTTCAGCCACGACTCCGTGAAGCATGAGATATTACAGTTTTCAATGTCCCGTTGGTA
>NW_019951582.1:0-5511 GCF_002910315.2 Salvelinus sp. IW2-2015 | reverse complement strand
CGTACCACGTACAGGAGTCAATGTGGAGGCTATATAACGCAATGGGAGTAGAGATACCAGTACAGAGTCAATGTGGGAGGCTATAATACATGGGGACACTGTAAGACAATGTGGAGCTATATACAGGGGGTACAAGGTACAGAGTCAATGTGGAGGCTAAATACAGGGTACCAGTACAAGAGTCAACG
Organism: Salvelinus sp. IW2-2015; assembly: GCF_002910315.2. Lineage (NCBI taxonomy): Eukaryota > Metazoa > Chordata > Actinopteri > Salmoniformes > Salmonidae > Salvelinus > Salvelinus sp. IW2-2015. Next base: position 5,323 of record NW_019951582.1, on the reverse strand, counting down.
TGGAAGGCTATATACAAGGGCGGTACCAGACAGAGTCAATGTGGACGCTATATAAAGGGAGTACCGGTACCAGAGTCATATGTGTGAGGCTATATACAGGGGTACCGTACAGTGGTCAATGTGGAGCTATATACAGGGGTCCTGTAGCAGAGCTCAAGTGGAGGCTATACTACAGGGGTACCGGCTAAAAACACAGTCAATGTACTGAAGGCTACCAGCCGTCAGGAGCAGGGTTGAAATAAAACACATACAGCTTGTTATACCATCCCGTTTTGATTTAATGCAGGCTAATGACCAAAAGCACAATTATATTTTGTCTAGAAAAAACATGAGGACAAGTGTACACGACAGTATGCCTGTTTTCTCTCATGAACTTTACTAAGTAGCCGTATATTTGATATTCTTTTAATGGGTTTTTGAATATGCTTTCGAGTGACAGGATTGATGTGACGGCACAGTAATTGGGGAAGTGTGAGACCAAAACGCATTTCTGCAAGCATTTGAAGGTCCCAAAGAACACAAGTGGCCGAACCATCATCCCTCTTAATAAAGGAAAGTTACCGGAAGTTTTTGAACAACCAAAACCTCTTCCTACTTCCTGGCGGCCAAATAGAGATGGAACCGAACCTCGCTTCGCTTTCCTAGAAACTAAATGCAGTATTTTTTTTTACGTGTTCGATTTCTTTACATGGTACCCCAGTAATCTGCCATCATACTAATCTATTACTAATCAGTAATCAGTAAAATGCATCAACTACATGAACAGTCTGTTTGGGAGGTGTTACCTAAAAGGCAATACCTAAAAGGACTCTCAGAACATGGTGAACAACAAATTCTCTGGTCTGATGAAAACCAAGATGAAACTCTCCTGGTCTGAATGCCAAGCGGCAGCGTCTGGAGGGAAAAAACCTCAACAGTGGCGCTCACCTCACCTACGGTGAAGCATGGTGGTAGCAGCATCATGATGTTTGGATATTTTTCAGCCGCACGTGACTGGAGACTAGTCAGATCGAGGAAGCACATGAACGACAAAGACAGAGAGATAAATTGATTGAAAACCAAGAGCACCTCAGACCTCAGACTGGGGCAACGACGCCAACTGGTGCCAAACCCAACAGGACAACAAACCGTAAGCTCACAGATAGAACTAACATAAAGTGGCTTGTGGAAAGTCTTATCTGAACTTCTCTGAAATATAGAGAACCCAAGGCCAGAGCTAAATTCTCCTCTAATTACTGCCGTACCCGGATATTTTAACAACCCAGCTCGAAGCCGTATAGGCTTCTGTAACAGATATCAGCCTAGCTATGCGAAGACTATCTCTGGAGAAAATGAGCCTGACCTAATCTAAAGCTGTCAGTGACCATGACAAGGGCCTTATCAATACGCCCCCACTCCAACGCTGACAGAACTCAGGAGAGGATCTGCAGAAGAGAATGCGATGCAGATAAAATACTATCTCCAACAACACCTAGCAGGTGAAATATTCGCTGCCGGCCTGAAGTTACCTAAGCCGCTTTAATGTGGGAAATGTGTCCAGAGATGTTGAGTTGTAATCATACCAAGGCCGGCTTGAGCTGTAAATCCGCTACCAAAAGGTGCTTCAACAATACTGAGTAAAGTTCTGAAAAATACCTACCTAATGAGTGTAAAAGACTGAAATAATTTCTAACAAGCTACATTTTATCATTTAGAATAGAATGCAGTTGCCAACAAACCTTCCTGAGGAGAAAATCCTCTGTTTGGTTTGCGTTCTGCAAAGCACCCTGTGATTAGGTGGTGTTTGTGCAGATTCATGGAGCGAAAACCTCCCAATTTAATCAATTTTAGAAATTCCAGTAAATATCAGGAATAACTGAAAATTCCAATCTCCTTCTAAATGCGTTTTCAATGAGAAAATGTGCAAATTGGCCTTTACTTGCGGAATTGACTAATTTGAAAATGGGAATAAGACTCCAACCCTGTTTTACTACAAAATAGCCTTCAAACGTCATCACCTTCTTAGAGTAACAAACCTCATGTTATAATGCATAATCGAAGCTTCGACAGATTTGCCTTCCTTGAGTGTCAGACTACAGTTTCCTCAATGTGTAATAACACAGAAAACCAAATTATAAATGTATCTTTGCACTGCTAAGAATAAACCTACTCAACATGGACCACAGCTGAATAGAATCCGCTGGCCGCACACAACAAGCCGAACTGCCGCCCTGGTCAAAGCGGTGCCTGTGAGTGATACCTGTGTCACTTCTTCTTTGCACAGCTATCGAGCCATCACAGAACAACCAGTGCTGCGACCAGCCTCCTTGCTCTTGACACGAACTGATGACAGCTTCTGACTCGGTCCTCTTCCATAGTGACAACACGCTCGGCTGCAACATGGGCTCTGCCGGCTTACAAAGAAAGCATCTAGCTTGGCGGTCATGGTAGCCCACTGCCCATTGTGTGAAGCAGTTGTCCAGTGCGTTGTTAAGCAGCGTATCCAGACGAGCCAGAATGGCGAGTGCAGTACAAGGAGCCTGTTCCCACACATGCTCCTCCCAATCATTGTGCTGACTCGAACTTCCTCCCATCACACCTGACCACAGGAACTCAGCATGCTGTTATCTTCATTCTCTACAGACCTTTGCATTCACCGCCCCTGGATTTCTTCACTGTCTGATCTTCATTCCTACAACCTTCTCACCGCCCGCCTGGAGTCTCATTCACCCGTCTGATCTTCATTCTAACACCTCATCACGGTCACCCGCAGCTAACTCCTGTTGAGTCCTTCTTCCACACTGCATCACTGCCAGTCTCTTCAACCTGCTACCAGCTACAGCCTTCATCACCGCCCCTGGAGCTCTTTCCACTTGTCTGATTCTTCTCCTACAACCTTCATCCACCGTCTTTCCGCGAGTCTCTTCACTCCGTCTGATTCTTCATTCCTACAGCCTTTCCACCTCCGCCCCTTGTGGATCTCTTCACCGTCTTAAGATCTTCATTCACAACCTTCATACACCGTCCCGAGTCTCGTTCACCTGATTTTCATTCCTACAGCCTTCATCTCCGTCCCCGGAGTCTCTTCACTGTCTGGTCTTCATTCCTACAGCCTTCATCACCGCCCCTGGAGTCTCTTCACTGTCTGATCTTCATTCCTACAGCCTTCATCACCGCCCCTGGAGTCTCTTCACTGTCTGATCTTCATTCCTACAGCCTTCATCACTGCCCCTGGAGTCTCTTCACTGTCTGACCTTCATTACCACCCCTGGAGTCTCTTCACAGAGTAAGTAAAGCTAGTTTAAGAAACCTGTCCCATTCTACTTGTCTATTATCTTTGTTTAGAAATAGTCATGTGTGACCTACTGATTTTCCCTACAATTTATTTTAAGGATTTAGAAATATAGAAATAGTAGAACGAGCAATGTCAGAGTCTGGAATATAAATATATATACAGTTAGTTTACAATGTATATGATGGTGTGTCTAGACATTATGGACTGTATATGAATAGAAAAGGTGTATACAGCAGTAGTTATATAGGATGAGCCTTGACTAGAATACAGGGTGGAGTACTGGGTGGTAGACGGCTAGTAACAGTGACTAAAGTTCAGGGCAGGGTACTGTGCGGAGGCTGGCTAGAGGTGACTATTTAACAGTCTGATGACCTGGAGATAGACCACACATTAACCACACAATAAGTATTGTGGTGGTAGCATCATGTTATGGGTATGCTTGTCACCGGCAGGGACTGGGGAGTTTGTCAGGATCAAAAMAAATATGAAAGGAGCAAAGTGTAGACTTTGTATAGTCACTGTACAGCCTTAACTGTGGAGTGACCTCATAAAATGGGATATCAGCCAACTCAGTGACAACCACAGAACACAACTATGTATAGTTTACACAAATATTAGCATCTTAGCTCTTATTGCAGGACTTTGAATGTGGTACATCACCTCCATAACCAACCTATTGTGTGTATTGAACATTCATATTGGACTGTAACTAGCAGCTAGCTAACTGGCTACTGATCAACCTATTGTGTGATTGAACATTCATATTGGACTGTAGCAGCTAGCTAACTGGCTACTGATCAACCTATTTGTGTGTATTGACATTCATATTGGACTGTAGCAGCTAGCTAACTGGCTACTGATAACCTATTGTGTGTATTGAACATTCATACTGGACTGTAGCAGCTAGCTATCTGGCTACCGATCAACCTATTGTGTGTATTGAACATTCATATTGGACAGCCTTACCTGTATAGTAGCACCAACACCCATCAGCCCAATCTCTTCTTGATGTCAAAGCTGCAGTGTATTGTTGGTATAGGAGTATTAAATTAATGAATAATCCTATTTATTTAAAGCCCCGCTAAGATGTCACCAAACTATTCCTTTAAAGCCCCTCTGTCAGATATAAATCATCAGTGGGAAACCAACTGACATGGAAACAATGGAGCAAATGTATCACTATCAGAGGGGTGTATTATGACATCAGATAGAACTACTTAGACATTCCAAATATCACTTAATTATCAGATGGATGTATTATGACATCATATAGAACTACTCAGACATTCCAAATCAGGCTTCATCCATATCATGAAGGTGGATATTGATCCAAACATTTCAAAAGTAATGACCAGGCTGACGGAAACAGGATATGCCTGTACAATTCTATTAATGCAGATAGACAATTTGTTTGTTTGTTTTACATGGTGGGATCATTTTGTGTCAGTAAACATTTATGAGCGAGAAATGGTGGAAACTCCTCCATGAGCAAATATTTATTTAATAACCATCACATCTCAGTTAACTTGGAGTCACGCGATGATATGTTGTGTGGTTCTCCCTCTACGACTTGGGAAACCATGTAGTTTATTAGGCTACAGAATAAATAAGTTATGAACTTCACGGGGTGGTGAAACTGCATGTGATGAGCTTCATGCTCCTTTCCAATACATTTTGATGGTCTTATTCTGGTGACATGATGATCGATGCTTGGCTGCCATTTGACAAATAAAATAATATCTCTCTCATCCATAATAATCTCATCATGTAGGTAGCCTACCATCACTGTATATGTGAGCTGCAGGCTACAGTGCACGGGACAAGAGCACGTTTTCTATTTTACACAAGTTTTTAAAACCATCAGGAGAGTTGAAAATGTGATGGAAACCCATTTAACTTGTATTTTTTCATTCGGCACATGGGAATTCAACAGCAAAAGTATTTTTTTGTCTCGTAAAGCCTTTGATTAGCAATAAGTCTGTCTGATAGAAACATTTCTTGTGGAAAAATGCATATATTGTTTAATGCAGATTTTAGAATATTCACATG
>NW_019951581.1:0-5517 GCF_002910315.2 Salvelinus sp. IW2-2015 | reverse complement strand
CCACTCTTCTGGGAAGGCTTTCCACTGATGTTGGAAGCATTGCTGCTTAACAGCTCCACTGTCTGGGAAGACTTTCCACAAAATGTTGACCATTACTGCGGGACTTGTCCTGTGGTGGGAAATAGCCAAATCCACTATTTGAAGGGTGTCCACATACTTTTGTATATATAGTGTATCTAATGCTGTACATATCTTCTTAGTATGTCTTGTGTAAGTGTGCAGGTTAATACGTATAGAATTGTATTTGGAATACTGTTACAGTGCTATTTGGGCTGTTAATTGTATTCGTTCTGATATTTCTTGATTTATAGGTTTATTTTTTAAATATTTTTGTGTGTACCTGATTGACATTTAACTGCATTGTTAGAAGCTCGTAACATAAGCATTTCGCTGCACCCGCTATAGCATCTGCGAAACGGTGTACACACCAATAAACTTTGATTTGATTTTGATTTGATAAATTCATAAATGTTGACCATGGTTTAATTGATTATTGGTAGATGTGTCTCACTGGTAGCTCCCTGCAGTGAATGGTGTCAAAATCAGCTGTAAACACTACCCAATGGGSATAGACATCATGTCAACGTCTAGTTTTGATTCGGTTGAGTTCTCAATTAACATGTAATCAACAAAACATCGCACATTGTCATTGGATTTAGGTTCAAGGTTGGGTGAAAAAAAATACGAAATTCCCTTATGTCGATGACTTTTTGCAAATCCAATCAGTTTTCGACGTTAATTCAATGGCATCACATTAGGCCTCACTCCCTCCTATCTGAGATATCTACTGCAGCCCTCATCCTCCACATACAACACCCGTTCTGCCAGTCACATGAAAGGTCCACATCCCTGGGTTGCTCCTCTTTTCAGTTCGCTGCAGCTAGCGACTGGAACTAGCTGCAACAAACACTCAAACTGGACAGTTTTATCTCCATCTCTTCATTCAAAGACTCAATCGTGGACACTCTTACTGACAGTTGTGGCTGCTTTGTGTGATGTATTGTTGTCTCTACCTTCTTGCCCTTTGTGCTCTTGTCTGTGCCCAATAATGTTTGTACCATGTTTTGTGCTGCTACCATGTTGTATTGCTACCATGTTGTTGTCATGTTGTGTTGCTACCATGCTATGTTGTCATGTGTTGCTACCATGCTATGTTGTTGTCATGTGTTGCTGCCATGCTATGTTGTTGTCTTAGGTCTCTCTTTATGTGGTGTTGTCTCTCTTATCGTGATGTGTGTTTTGTCCTATATTTATATATTATTGTTTTATCCCCCGTCCCCGCAGGAGGCCTTTTGCCTTTTGACTGACTAGTTAAATAAAAGTTATATAAAATAAAAAATGTAATAGATTATGTTGTTGTTGAAATGAGGTGGACACAATGTTTTGCCCAGTCGGTAATTACACTATAGTTTCCTCATCAAACCAAATCTGTTCTGAATTATACAGGAAGCAACGTTTACAGCTTTTATCAACGTGGGAAAATAAGCATCGAATTCTTAACTGCAATCACAGGCATTAATAACCTATGTTTATTATAATCATTATTATTATTAGTAGTAGTAGTAGTAATACAATTGTTTAAATTATTTTCGTTTTCATTAAGCTGATAAAAGCATCATTATAGCTGTTGTCAAAACATGTGAGTTGGGGTAATTTCAGCTCTATAAATGATACATTTTTATTTTGAGGTCGATGTAATAGCCTATATTAATGTTTTGTTATAGGAAGCTAGAAACACCATTCGAAACGCCATGTCTGAAGTTATACTTGAATTTAAACAATTATTTTTAAAAAAATGTTATGACCTCCTAATAATTGTTGTTATTTTTATTTTAGATTTTTGGATTTGAAAATCAGACTCGTGTGTATGTTTGTTTGATTACATGAAACGTTGAAATGCACAGGCTACACATCTCCAATTTGTTATTTTGACCAATGTCTTGTTTATAACTGTATTTTAGCACCTGGGATTTAATCAAGAACACAAAATAGTYGTATYTTTGCTTGCCTTTASTTCTTTCCGTAGACGCATCCGGCTSGGCTCAACCCGGTACATGTTTTATGTCTGGGCTGCAAACTACAGTAAAACCTTTTCCACAAAATAGGTTGTAGACCTACTTTTACTATAATTGGTGGGATGACCGGTAAGCAAACAAATMTATTTATCAACTATATATAATTATTGCAACAAATATGACAGGCCTTTATGTGTTGCAGATTTTAATATTCTTGAAATATTCAACAACAAAAAATAACAGAATTTGTTCAACCAAAATATAACATTGAAGTTGCAATATGCTGTGTGGATGGTTGGTATTTTCTAAAACAACACGGCTTTTAATGAACCTAAATAGAAGGGGGGAAAAAACAAAAGAAAACCCTTTCTCCTTCCCAACACATGTTGACAAGATTTGGTCCACTCTGATTTATAGACGAGAAAAGACTGGCTGCATGAACAGAGCACTCTGGCTTCACGCAGGGATAAAGAGAAGGAAAGAAAGGAGGAGAGATGAGGAGTAGAGAACTAATGAGGAAGAGTAGACTGCCCAATCCTGGCGCGCTCTGCTTTAATTACATCCATGGAAAGAACGAGGCAGAGGCACCGCGCACACATCTGGATTCAATCTGTAGCCCTTTGATGGCATCAAGTGTTCTTCTGCCAGATGAGGGGGGCAGGGGGCCCGGGGCTGAGATGGGTTGGCTGGGCCAGGCAGGCAGCTTGGACRTCAGAACAGGCCCATTGATGCCATTCCACCATACGGGACCCCCCTCGTCCTCTCTCTCTCTCTCTGACCAGGCGAACAAGGCACGCAACGGTTACAGTTTCAAAAGCCCGTTTCCTCTATGTAGTTTGCGTGTGACTGCAGACCCAGCCTGTGCAGTCAGAAATATAACTGTACCACACGTATAGGCTGTCATGTTCTGATTGTAGGCGATGTAGAGTCTCCGCTATGCAGAGAAAGAGGGTTATTCTTTTACGCACAACATGTGCTGCACTTAGAAAAGGTTGGCTTATATATCCAAAACAGATTTGAGTTATGCCAAAGCTATGATTTTAAAATGTCAAATGACAACCTCCAACTGATATACTGCAGACATGTTGTAGCCCCATATCATTGCGCAGGTATGTAAATCAGCTATATGCGCGAATTGAATGTGAGACTGTGTTGCAGCCATATGTTGTGTGGGCATACCTATTCAAAACAATGCTCTATTCAAAGATATTATCCGCTATAAATCCATTATAATTATAAGCATGTGTCAAAATACAATGTATTAGTACGGCTGCAATGAAAACACTGAGAGGCATAGACTTCAATTATCAAAAATCCTCATTTCCGACTGCCAAAACTTAAGTCGGTTAATCAGCGCTTTTTTTTGTGATGGTGTGCATTGTTAAAGGGGGTGGGGTGTGCTTCACACAAGAGGACATGGACTGTCAGAGTCAGCGCAGAAAGCATTGCCACGTAATTACAGACTCCTTTTAGGGCGATCAGTTTACCCCAGGGTCTTCAAATGGTGCTTTATTTCCCCCTCTCAGCCGCCCTGTGCGTGACACTCACTTCGGCCTGTTCCCTTCCCGATACCAGAGGCTCGCTCCGCCTCGCAGGGTCCTGGGCGTTGGGCGATAGATTTTTACTCAAAACGCGCGAATCGTTCCTTTTTACCCCAGCTCAGTTATACCGCGGTCTGGACTCACAGGCAAGGAGAGGAGGAACTTTTACCCCAGCTCAGTTATACCGCGGTCTGGACTCACAGGCGAGGAGAGGAGGAACTTTTACCCCAGCTCAGTTATACCGGATACCGCGGTCTGGACTCCACAGCCGAGGAGAGGATAAACTTGCTATAGCCACACTACTCTTGTGTTTAAAACTCCGGGGAATATCCAGGAAGAAGCCAATTGTGTTGTGTTGTATGTTTCGGGGTTTATTTTGACGAGGTGAGGGCCTCTAATCGGGTGGAATCGAACGGGACCCATACTTCTAGCTTAAAGTGGAGTGATTTGGATCTGTAAAACAACGGCTTTCCAACCAAATGGATAACCGAGCCCTGTCTCAGATTGAAACCAGCGCTGTATGGGTTCGGAGTTATTGTTGATATTTTTCTTGTGCGTCGAGTATAAGTTAGCTAGGTAGGTTTTGTTATACGCGAATAGGTGTTAGCCCTCTGTATTGAGTCAGCGTCATGACTTCTGGCTATGCGCATGTAATGGACAGACAAGACTCACTGACTAGCCCGCTGGAGAGCCCGATATCAGCCAAAACTGGAAACACTTCAGGCCAAGAAGAACTTCTCTGTCAGTCACCTGTTGGATCTGGAGGAGGCGCGGGAGATGGTAGGGGGTCAGGCCAATGAGAGCGCCGGGGAGCGGGAAGGAGTATGGTGGAGTCTCCCGGGCTGACCAGCGGCAGCGATACGACGCAGCAGGAGAGTAAGTTAGTTGATGGTGGATGGTGTCGCCTTCCTCCGGTGTAGAATAGCGTAATACGCTGTGATATCGACAGAGAAAATTGTCACGTTAGTAAAACACACGTCCGTAAACAACACCAATGTTTTCCTCAGGCTTTCTTAAACTTTCCCGGGTAACCTGGAAGGGATGAGGCGCATAAAGCTGCTCATAGCGCACAATGAACATATGCTTTTATTCGTGTTTTTTATATAGAGGCCTCTATACTCCTTCAGTTTGATCAATCACAACCCTTTATATAGAGCCTCTATGTTCTCTATGGCCAAATTTGGCGCGGGGTAATTATATTGGCCCGCGAGACAATACCAAATTACTACTAGGCGCATTCACCGCTAATACTACATATCATAATGCTCTTGCTGTTGTTTTCGCGCGCCAATCAGGAAGGACAGAAACGCCTCTCTAGTCATAGAACATAGACGCTAACAACTGTTCAGCGCGCTATCCTCCAAAAAATGGCGAAAAGAAAGCAGAAAACAAGCGAGCTTTCTGGCAAGTGGGAGAGAATGTCTGTTTACATTATGTAAAGAGACAAACCCTTTTGTCTTGTTTTTGGAGTCACGTGGCTTAGTAATGGATACAAAACGACAACTATGAAACGAAACACCATGAAAAAACAAAGGACTGTACATGCTCAAGGAGCCAGGAAGTAGAGGCAGCGATGAAATAAGTTGGTTTCCAACAGAATATGTTTCAAAAAAGCCACATCCAACAAAGTGAGGCTGCTGTAAAGGTAGTTTATTAGTGGCAGCAGAGATCGCAAATGAGCCCGGTCCTTTTAATGCAGGCGAGAGTTTCGTGAAAAAAGATTAGATCATTGTGCAATATTAACGTTTTCTTTGTGCCACTTTTCTTGCTACAAGGCATGGGCTTGAATGGTTTGATTGATTTATTATCATTTTATTTGTAAAATTAATTAGCACGTGGAAAAAGCTAAAAATTTATTTTTGGTATTTAAATCAGAAGGCTAAATAGAAAAGAGGCATACGATTTTATTTAATATTTATAATAAATTAATGTAGCCATGATGTGTTTTTTTTCATTTGAAA
>NW_019951580.1:5882-6845 GCF_002910315.2 Salvelinus sp. IW2-2015 | reverse complement strand
ATGGAAGAAGTTTGGAACCACCAAGACTCTTCCTAGAGCTGGCCGCCCGGTCATACTGAGCAATCAGGGGAGAAGGGCCTTGGTTTGGGAGGTGACCAAGAACCCGATGGTCACTCTGACAGAGCTCCAGACTTCTTCTGTGGAGATGGGAGAACTTTCCAGAAGGACAACCATCTCTGCAGCACTCCACCAATCGGGGCTTTTTGGTAGAGTGACCAAAATTAAGCTACCCCTCAGTAAAAGTCACATGACAGCTCGCTTGGAGTTTGCCAAAAGAAGGACTCAGACCATGAGAAACAAGATTCTCTGGTCTGATGAAACCAAAATTGAACAATTTGGTCTGAAAGCCTAGCGTCACGACTGGAGGAAACCTGGTGGTGGCAGCATCATGCTGTGGGGATGTGTTACAGTGGCAGGGACCGGGAGACTAGTCAGGATTTAGGGAAAGATGAACGGAACAAAGTACAGAGAGATCCTTGATGAAAACCTGCTCCAGAGCGATCAGGACCACAGACTGGGGAGAAGGCTCACCTTCCAACGGTACAACGACCCTAAGCACACAGCCAAGACAAAGCAGAGTGGCTTCAGGACAAGTTTCTGAATATCCTTGGGTGACACAGCTATAGTCCGGACTTGAACCCGATCTGAAAATAGCTGTGCAGCGACGCTCCCCATCCAACCTGACAGAACTTTAGAGGATCTGCAGAGAAGAATTGGAGAAACTCTTCAAATACAGGTGTACCAAGCTTGTAGCATCATACTCAAGAAAACACGAGTTGTAATCGCTACTGAAGGTGCTTCAACAAAGTATTGAGTCTGAATATTTATGTAAATGTGAATATTTCAGTTTTTATTTATTTTAGAAATGTGCTAAGATTTCTTTTTGCTTTGTCATTATGGGGATTGTGTGTAGATTGATGAGGGGAAAAAATGATTTAATACATTTTAGAATAAGGCTGTAAC
>NW_019951580.1:0-5531 GCF_002910315.2 Salvelinus sp. IW2-2015 | reverse complement strand
AGTAGTTAACCCGGAGGCACCTGTAGCTAGGTTAACCCGCCGCACCTGTAGCTAGGTAACCCGGAGCACCTGTAGCTAGGTTTAAACCCGGAGCACCTGTAGCTAGGTTAACCCGGAGCACCTGTAGCTAGGTTAACCCGCCGCACCTGTAGCTAGGTTAACCCGCGCACCTGTAGCTAGGTTAACCCGGAGCACCTGTAGCTAGGTTAACCCGGAGCACCTGTAGCTAGGTTAACCCGGAGCACCTGTAGCTAGGTTAACCCGCAGCACCTGTAGCTAGGTTAACCCGCCGCACCTGTAGCTAGGTTAACCCGCCGCACCTGTAGCTAGGTTAACCCGCCGCACCTGTAGCTAGGTTAACCCGGAGCACCTGTAGCTAGGTTAACCCGGAGCACCTGTAGCTAGTTAACCCGGAGCACCTGTAGCTAGGTTAACCCGGAGCACCTGTAGCTAGGTTAACCCGGAGCACCTGTAGCTAGGTTAACCCGGAGCACCTGTAGCTAGGTTAACCCGGAGCACCTGTAGCTAGGTTTAACCCGGCACACCTGTGCTAGGTTACCCGGAGGCACCTGTAGCTAGGTTAACCCGGAGCACCTGTAGCGAAGGTTAACCCGGAGCACTTAAGCTAGTAACCCGGCATCCTGTAGCTAGGTTAACCCGGAGCACCTGTAGCTAGGTTAACCCGGAGCACCTGTAGCTAGGTTAACCCGGAGGCACCTGTAGCTAGGTTAACCGCGAGCACCTGTAGCTAGGTTAACCCGGAGCACCCTGTAGCTAGGTTAACCCGGAGCACCTGTAGCTAGGTTACCCGGAGCACCTGTAGCTAGGTTACCGGAGCCCTGTAGCTAGGTAATGCCGCTCGGCCTGGCCTGGCTGTCCTGTCTGTTCCCCTGTCCCTTCCCACTTAAAGCCCTGGCCACGTGCCACTCCTTTCCCCACAGCAGCACAGGAATTGTGCAGAAGGGCTGAATTGACCAGAGCAGGATAAGAATGTGGCCACTTTGCCTCTCTCCAGTTAGGTTATGACTGTGGTCTGCTGTTATGACTGTGGTCCGCCTGTTAGGAGGCTGTGGTCTGGCGTTAGGACTGGGGTCTGCCGTTAGGCTGGGTCTGCCGTTAGGACTGGGGTCTGCCGTTAGGACTGGGGTCTGCCGTTAGGACTGGGGTCTGCCGTTAGGACTGTGGTCTGCCGTTAGGAACTGGGGTCTGCCGTTAGGACTGGGGTCTGCGTTAGGACTGGGGTCTGCCGTTAGCCGTGGTCTGCCGTTAGGACCGGGGTCTGCCGTTAGGACTGTGGTCTGCCGTTAGGACTGGGGTCTGCTTGTTAGGACTGGGGTCTGCTGTTAGGACTGTGGCGGTATCGTTGTGGTTCTGGACTGGGCCTGTCGGTCTGGTTTCATTATGACACCGCCGTATCGTGTGGTTCTGGACTGGGCCTGTCGGGTCTGGTTTCATTATGACACGCCGTATCGTTGTGGTTCTGGACTGGCCTGTCGGTCTGGTTTCATTATGACACCGGCGCGTATCGTTGTGGTTCTGGACTGGGCCTGTCGGTCTGGTTTCATTATGACACGGCCGTTCGTTGTGGTTCTGGACTGGGCCTGTCGGGCTGGTTTCATTATGACACCGCCGTATCGTTGTGGTTCTGGACTGGGCCTGTCGGGCTGGTTTCATTATGACACCGGCCGTATCGTTGTGGTTCTGGACTGGGCCTGTCAGCTGGTTTCATTATGACACCGCCGTATCGTTGTGGTTCTGGACTGGGCCTGTCAGTCTGGTTTCATTATGACACCGCCGTATCGTTGAGTTCTGGACTGGGCCGTCAGTCTGGTTTCATTATGACACCGCGTATTGTTGTGGTTCTGACTGGGCCTGTAGGCGATTTCATTATGTCACCGGTCGTATCGTTGTGTTCTGGACTGGCCTGTCAGTCTGGTTTCATTATGTCACCGGCCGTATCGGTGTGGTTCTGGACTGGGCCTGTCAGCTGGTTTCTTATGACCCGGCCGTATCGTGTGTTCTGGACTGGCCTGTCAGGCTGGTTCATTATGAACCGCCGTATCGTTGTGGTTCTGGACTGGGCCTGTCAGTCTGGTTTCATTATGAACCGGCGTATCGTTGTGTTCTGGACTGAGCCTGTCAGTCTGTTCAGTGTCGAAGCTTGGTGGCTCATTTGGAGGCTAGTGGCCCAACTATGTTGTCCATCAATGTTTCTGGCTGCTGGAGTGTCCCTGCACTTCATTTAGCAGGGATTTATCTGAAGGTGTAGGAGGTCTATGTTAGTCTAGGCCTGGACCTCGTCGGTCGTCGTCAGGAGAACTCCTCCGTTGTTTAGTCAGTCACAGAGGAGACCACCCTCCTGTTGTATCTGAGGGCCAGTCAGTCAGGAGACAACCCTCCCTGTTTGTATCTGAGGGCAGTCAGTCAGTCAGGAGACAACCCTCCCTGTTGTATCTGAGGGCCAGTCAGTCAGGGAGACAACCCTCCCTGTTGTAATTGAGGCCAGTCAGTCAGGAACAACCCCCCTGTTTATCTGAGGGCCAGTCATCAGAGAGACAACCTCCCCTGTTGTATCTGAGAGTCAGTCAGTCAGGAGACAACCCTCCCTGTTGTATTCTGAGGAGTCAGTCAGTCAGGAGACAACCCTCCCTGTTGTATCTGAGGGCCAGTCAGTCAGGAGACAACCCTCCCTGTTTGTATCTGAGGGCCAGTCAGTCAGGAGAACCACCTCCCTGTTGTATCTGAGAGATCAGTCAGTCGGACCAACCTCCCTGTTGTATTCCTGAGGGCCAGTCAGTCAGTCAGGAGACAACCCTCCCTGTTGTATCTGAGGTCATCAGTCAGTCAGGAGACAACCCCTCCCTGTCTTTTGAGGGCCAGTCAGTCAGAGCGTCCTCCTGTTGTATCTGAAGCAGTCGTCAGGCAGCATCGTGTAATACCATGAAGGCCAATCATTACAGGACCCTCTGTTGTAATCTGAGGGCATCAAGTCAGGATGGACATTTAGTGCAGGGGAGACATTCCTTCGGCCACATGTTGTGGGTTCTGATCTGGAGGGCCCAGTGCTATGCGTATCCGAGCGAGGAGAGGGAGAGCAAACTCGACAGAGATACCGCCACCAGTGAGCTGTGTATATACTGACTGAGTGCCTGGATCAGTCTCGAGAGTGTAGGCCAGTCACGACGCGGCGAGGTGTAGACAAGGCGAGGCTGGAAACAAGCGGTACAGCGCACTTGTGTGTCTCGTCAATTGAGGGCCGGAGTTACAGTCTAGTACGTGGAGCAATTCAGAGTCACATCAGCTGCCAACCCTATATGTGTGTAGTTTCGTGGTCGGAGTCCCTGAGGTCAGTGGGTCAGGGGGTATCACGGCTCCTCCCTGAGTATGCGCTGGATTATCGAGCAATGACATATCACGGATGAGGGTCAGTTAAGGGCTGGTCAGTAAGCCGTATTCGCCCACTCACTCCTGGTGATTGTGAGGTTGAGAGTCAGTCAGTCAGGAGACAAACCCTCCATGTTGTATCTAGGGTCAGTCAGTCCAGGAGACAACCTCCCTGTTGTATGCTGAAGGGCCAGTCATCAGGAGCCCATCTCTCCCTGTTTATATTCGAAGCGGCCATCGTTTAGCTCAGCAGACAAACCTCCCTGTTTGTTCTGAGGGCCAGTCAGTCCAGTCATGGAGACAAACCCTCCCTGTTGTATCTGAGGGCCAGTCGTCAGGAAAGACAACCTCCCTTGTTTGTATCTTGAGGGCCAGTACAGCAGGAGAACCCTTCTGTTGTATATCTCTGAGGAGCCAGTCAGTCAGGAAGAACAACCCTCCCTGTTTGTATCTGAGGGTCAGTCATGTCAGGAGAACAACCCTCCCTGTTGTATCTGAGGGTCAGTCAGTCAGGCGACACCTCCCTGTTGTATCTGAGGGCCAGTCAGTCAGGCGACAAACCCTCCCTGTTGTATCTGAGCGCAGTCAGTCAGGAGATCAACCCTCCTGTTGTAATCTGGGTCAGTCAGTCAGGAGACAACCCTCCCTGTTGTATTTGAGGGCCAGTCAGTCAGGGGTAGGACAACCCTCCCTGCTGTATCTGAGGGTCAGTCAGTCAGGAACAAACCCTCCTTGTTGTATCTGAGGGCCAAGTCGTCAGGAGAACCTCCCTGTTTGTATCTGAGGGCTCAGTCAGTCAGGAAGACATAACCTCCCTGTTGTATGTGAGGGCCATGTCAGTCAGAGAAAACCCTCCCTGTGTATCTGAGGTCCAGTCAGTCAGGAGAACAACCCTCCGCTGTTGAGTCTGGGCCAGTCAGTCAGGAACAAACCTCCCTGTTGTATCTGAGGGTCAAGTCAGTCAGGAGACAGACACAGGTGCGGCCGGGTTAACCTAGCTACAGGTGCGGCCGGGTTAACCTAGCTACAGGTGCGGCCGGGTTAACCTAGCTACAGGTGCTCCGTGTTAACCTAGCTACATGTGCGGCGGGTTAACCTTGCACATCTACCTACATGTACATATTACCTCAATTAATCGGTGCCCCCGCACATTGACTCTGTACCGGTACCCCTCTGTATATAGTCTCGCTATTGTTATTTTACTGCAGCTCTTTAATTACTAGTTACTTTTATTTCTTATCCGTATTTTTTAACTGCATTGATGGTTAGGGGCTCGTAAGTAAACATTTCACTGTTATATTCGGCGCATGGGACTAATAAAATTTGATTTGATCTGGGGTCTCAGTAATCAGTTGAAAAACTGAAATACAGTGCATTCGGAAAGTACTCAGACCCCTTTAATTTCCACATTTTGTTAGCCTTATTCTAAAACGTATTAAATAGTTTCCCCCCACTCAATATACACACACACCCCATGATGACAAAGCAAAAACAATTTTTGCAAATTTATCAACTAAATAAAAGAAAACATCACATTTACATTAGTATTCAGACCCTTTACTCAGCAATTTGTTGAAGCGCCTTTGGCAGCGATTACAGAATCGAGTCTTCTTGGGTATGATGCTACAAGCCTGGCACACCTGTATTTGGGGAGTTTCTCCCATTTTTCTCTGCAGATCTTCTCAATCTCTGTCAGGTTGGATGGGGAGCGTCACTGCACAGCTATTTTCAGGTCTCCAGAGATGTTCGATAGGGTTCAAGTCCGGGCTCTGGCTGGGCCACTCAAGTACATTCAGAGATTTGTCCCGAAGCCACTCCTGCGTTGTCTTGGCTGTGTGCTTAGGGTCATTGTCCTGTTGGAAGGTGAACCTTCGACCCAGCTGGAGGTCCTGAATGCTCAAGAGCAGGTTTTCACCAAGGATCTCTTTGCTCCGTTCATCTTTCCCTCGATCCTGACTAGTCTCCCTGCCACTGAAAAACATCCCCACAGCATGATGCTGCCACCACCATGCTTCACCGTAGGGATGGTGCCAGGTTTCCTCCAGACGTGACGCTAGGCATTCAGGCCAAAGAGTTTCATCTTTGTTTCATCAGACCAGAGAATCTTGTTTCTCATGGTCTGACAGTCTTAGTGCCTTTTGTCAAAC
>NW_019951579.1:0-5532 GCF_002910315.2 Salvelinus sp. IW2-2015 | reverse complement strand
TTGACATCGTGTGAAGGTGTATGACGTGCACGTATAGATCATAACGTTTCATGACCCATTATAGGCAGTACACTTGAACAGACACTAGAATTTCCAGACTTTCCCAACTCCTGGGTCACAAAATGTTGGCTGCACAGAGAAGTTTCTGTTTACCCACAGACAAAATTCAAACGGTTTTAGAAACTAAAGAGTGTTTTCTATCCAATAGTAATAATAATATGCATATTGTACGAGCAAGAATTGAGTACGAGGCCGTTTAAATTGGGCACGTTTTTCCCCAAATGTGAAAACAGCACCCCCTGTCCTCATCTTAAAATTACATAAAGTTTTTTCAGAAATACAGTGTAGACATTGTAATGTTGTAAATTACTATTGTAGCTGGAAACGTCAGATTTTTTATGGATTATCTACATAGGCGTACAGAGGCCCATTATCCATCACTCCTGTGTTCCAATGGCATGTTGTGTTAGCTAATCTGTCACGACTGTTGAATGAAGTGGACCAAGGAGCAGCGTGGTGAGCGTACATTTAATTTTATTTTAAATGACGAACAAAGTCAACTTCCCACAAAGACAGGTGGGAAAAGGGATACCTAAGTATGGTTCTCAATCAGAGACAACGATGGACAGCTGTTCCTGATTGAGAACCCTACCCGGCCACTACATAGAAATACAAAAAATAGAATATAGAATACCCACCCCAAATCACACCCTGACCAAACCAAATAGAGACATAAAATGGATCTCTAAGGTGAGGGCGATACATAATCCAAGTTTATAATTTTAAAAAGGCTAATTGATCATTAGAAAACCTGTTTGCAATTATGTTAGCACAACTGAAAATGGTTGTGCTGATTACAGAAGCAATAAAACTGTCCTTCTTTAGACTAGTTGAGTATCTGGAGCTTCAGCATTTGTGCGTTCGATTACAGGCTCAAAATGGCCCGAAACAAATTATTTCTTCTGAAACTCGTCAGTCTATTCCTGTTCTGAGAAATGAAGGCTATTCCATGTGAGAAATTGCCAAGAAACTGAAGATCTCATACAGTGGCTTGCAAAAGTATTCACCCCCCTTGGCATTTTTCCTGTTTTGTTGCCTTACAACCTGGAATTGAAATAGATTTTGGGGGGGTTTGTATCATTTGATTTACACAACATGCCTACCACTTTGAAGATGCAAAATATTTTTTGTTGTGAAACAAACAAGAAATAAGACAAAAAAACAGAAAACTTAGCCAACTTAGCCAGCTAGCTAACATAGCATCCCTCTTTGTTTGAGCTGGGTGTTTGAGTAGGCTAAAGTAGCTACCTGCATTCACTAGCTAAGTGAAAGTACTAAAAAAAATACAACCAAACATAGCTTGCTCTCTCTCTCTCTCATCTCCTTAATTTAGGAATAAATGAATTTGTTCAAAACTGTTCAACTATTGTCTTTCTCTCTCTGAGTCAACTCCTCACCACATTTTATCCACTGCAGTGCTAGCTAGCTGTATCTTATACTTTCAGTACTAGATTCATTCTCTGATCCTTTGATTGGGTGGACAACATGTCAGTTCATGCTGCAAGAGCTCTGATAGGTTGGAGCATGTCCTCCGGGAGTTGTCATAATTACTGTGTAAGTCTATGGAGGGGGATGAGAACCATGAGTCTCCTAGGTTTTGTATTGAAGTCATTGCACCCAGAGGAGGACGGGATCTAGCTGTCCTCCGTCTACACCATGGTGCTACCCTACAGAGTGCTGTTGAGGCTACTGTAGACCTTCGATGCAAAAACACTGTTTTAATCCATTATTTGGTGACGTGATTATATTTAATATTCGTTTGTCTATGAAGGATAACTTTTTTAATGTTTCACTAATTTTATATTTGAGGATTCACTGAGGAGGATGGTCCTACCCTTCCTACTCTGAGGAGCCTCCACTGGTAGGTAGGTACAGTAGGTATGAAGTTTGGTCAGTTGGTAGGTTGGTTGGTTATGCTCCCTTCCTGGATCTACAGCCRCTCTATGGACTCTGCTGGTGATAARCTACGTGTGTATGTAAGTSCCAGARGTATRAGGCTTCATTATGCAGCTGTACCTCAGGGGTCTCTGCTGGCAATATCACAGCTGGTTCATTCACTTTCATTCACTTTATAGAATCTCCATATAAGCAGGAATCTGCAGGTAGTGGATGACCCTATGCCGCCCCACTTCATGTGTAGTGTTTTCACTTCGAACTAAAATAAGGAGATTGAGGCCTTGAACACAGGCCTTCGCTGGGCCTCCTGGGTTAGGTGTGTTCTTTGGTTGAGCCCTGAGCCACCTTGGGCTGGCCTCCTGGGTTTAGGTGTGGTCTTTTGGTTGAGCCCTGAGCCACCTGGGCTGCGGCCTCTCTGGGTTAGGTGTTGTCTTTGGTTGAGCCCTGAGCCCCTGTGCTGGCCTTGGGTTAGTGTTCTTTGGTTGAGCCCATGAGCGCCTTGGGTGGCTGGGTTAGGTGTGTTGACTGTTAAACAGCCACCACTACATATTAGCGGCCGCTGCCAAACATACGACTCAACTCCAGCCACTTTAATAATGGGAATTGATGGAAAATTATGTAAAAAGTACCACTTAGCCCTTTAAACAATGCCACTTAATATAATGCTTTACATACCCTACATTACTCATCTCATAGTGTATATGATTATATACTGTACTCTATATCATCTACATGCATCTTGCCATCTTTATGTAATAACATGTATCACTAAGCCACTTTAAACTATGCCACTTTATGTTTACATAACCCTACATTACTCATCTCAATATGTATAACTGTACTCTATACCATCTACTGCATCTTGCCTATGCCGTTCTGTAACCATCACTCATTCATATATCTTATGTACATATTCTTTATCCCTTTACACTTGTGTGTATAAGGTAGTAGTTGTTGGAATTGTTAGGTTTGATTACTTGTTGGTTATTACTGCATTGTCGAACTAGAAGCACAAGCATTTTCGCTACAACTCGCATTAACATCTGCTAACCATTGTGGTATGTGACAAATACATTTGATTTGATTTGATTTGGTTGAGCACTGAGCCACCTTGGCTGGGCTTCTGGGCTAGGTGTGTCTTTGGTTGAGCCCTGAAATTGCCGTGGGCTGGCCTCCTGGG
Organism: Salvelinus sp. IW2-2015; assembly: GCF_002910315.2. Taxonomy (NCBI): domain Eukaryota; kingdom Metazoa; phylum Chordata; class Actinopteri; order Salmoniformes; family Salmonidae; genus Salvelinus; species Salvelinus sp. IW2-2015. The sequence goes on along the minus strand of NW_019951579.1, from coordinate 2,396 downwards.
CTAGGTGTGTCCTTGCTCACTAATCACGCCTACTCTAATGACCTGTGCTGACCCCTAGAGCTGAAGAAGGTGAAAGTCACATGTTACAGCTGTCAGAAACAAACAGAGGCAGACAAAGCCAAACAAGCATCATTCTCTGGTCTTGAGATCTGAAATCATCTCCACCGAAAAGAAGGAAAAGAAGCAATAAAAGAACTGCTCATGACCAACCCATAAACATTCATTTTGAAAGGTTGAAGAGAGACGATGAAATTGGACACCGTTCTCGTGACTGGTAACGTTAAGGTAAGTGTTGGGTTGACTATTTAGTCTGCTAGCTACGTTACTAAAGCTAGATATGCATATTGTTGAATGATCATATTGTAGATGATAATGCTAGCAAGGTGGTCGACGCATTATTTCACCCGTCCGCAGGACCACCCAGAAAATGCATCTAGCATAAAAAATTCAGTACAGTAACATCACACAAACATGTAATTATCAGGGAGATACTGGTGGAGACCGTTTGCTTTAGAGTCAACATGTTCATTACAAGGAGAATACTGGTGGAGACTGTTGCTTTAGGATCAACATGTCATTATCAGCGGAAGATATCTGGGGATGAACCGTTTGCTTTAGAGTCAACATGTATTATCCAGGGAGATACTGGTGGAGACTGTGCTTTAGAGTCCAACATGTCATTATCAGGGAGAATCTGGTGGAGACTGTGCTTTAGAGTCAACATGTCCATTATCAGGGAGATACCTGGTGGAGACCCGTTTGCTTTAGAGTCAACCATGTCATTATCAAGGGAGATACTGGGGAAGACTGCTTGCTTTAGAGTCAACATGTACATTATCAGGGAGATACTGGTGGAGACCGGTTAATAGTCCAATTTTTTATGAGGATTCGCAATACAATACATAGAATGATCCGATCAATTTGTTTTAAAATAATTCAAATCACAAAGGTTGTTGGGGAGAAGAAAGGATCAAGATCAGATAATGGTCATGTCAAAAAAATGGAGACACGAAGTTCCTTGCTCAGATGAATAAACATACACACTCATATAGTCTCAAATCCCAGAGTAGGTGGAAGACAGGTTTAGGTGTGTAGTTATTGAATGGAGACTCTCTCTCACCCATTTTGTAATATTCACATATACTGTGGGAATATTGGAGGTTCCATATACGAGGTAACTATGATTTAGGTATTGCCTACCAATCACTCTTCATGGCGGGATTGAGGGCGAGGAAAGTTCATAAATCACGGGCAAATGCCTAGCACAGGGCGATGGAGGGAGACCTGCTGGCAACAACACGAAAGCTAGGGTTTGAATTGAAGGCTCTTTTAATGAAGTTTCGAATCACTGTTCATGCTTACCATATCACGGGAGATGACTCACCAGAGCTGGCTGGCGAACGAAACTTAATAGACTATTATTGACTATTATAACACAACGAAGATATCACGACAATGGCCGTTCAGGATCCAATTATATATTCGGGAAGAGAGATGTCCGAGTAAAACTTTGATGTTTCGGAAAAGAGCAAATACGTAGTTTCAAGTGGAAATCACCGGATCCTGTTAATCCCTTGATTGTCATAACACAATACGGGGTTGGGCCATCCTACTATCATCTAAATTGCGGTTACAAGTTGGCGAACGACCTATCAAATGATATACTGTGGAGAGCTCATGTTTTGAAACTTTCCTTACAACCTTAATATAGTTGCAATCATGTGTAGGATATAAAATTGGTCATTCTCCACAGTTCGCAAGGAACGGGAGAGACGGACCCAAACTGCTGCATATACCCTGAAAAGCGTGGATCTGGCACTTGCACCAGAATGGCATACGATTGGCGGACAATTTTTAGATCGCCAACTAGTTCAAAATGTAATATTATCAAATCATGTTACAGGGGGCGGAGATAAGACTTAAATATGCTAGGGTGGATGAACTAGAATTGACACTTTATATGGAGTATTGTAATACGATGTTAAGATTAAAGCCTAGTGATAGGTACTAATGGTTCTAGGTGAGCATGGAGATCAGCCTATTTGTGCATTTAGAGTCAACAATGCGACATTTAGCAGTTTTGCAGCAAGATGCAGCTCGTGTTAAGAGGACTGTGCATATGCACCCGTAGTTGCAACCGGACTGAACGGGTATTGGCGTTTAGCAATTCAATAGGATTTGAATGTTGTACCACTGAGGTACCCACATCCCCAACATTGAAGCGGGTAAGCTTTTGTTATGTTATTTTTGGGGTATATCAATCATTAATTTTGCTGGTAAATCGAAACCAAATATTTGTTATGCGTATGTTTTAGCACGTTTAAGCCAATGCCCTGCTCTATAGGCTACTACGGCAAGATATTCCAAACTATTGCTCGGCTAGAGAATCTACATCA
>NW_019951578.1:0-5532 GCF_002910315.2 Salvelinus sp. IW2-2015 | reverse complement strand
GTCTGTCGTTAGGGTCACGACTCCATCTATGGCGGTAGGCTCTTTGTGCGTAGTCGGGGATAAACGTACCCTGTGTAGTACATTCCGTGGCCTGTCCTGAGTAAATGCCTTCTCGGTGCCAGTTAGGGTCTGTGTATTGTATATACACCCTGTGTTTAAGATTAGTCTAAGCTGGATTTGGTGCTGAGTGAGGTGTAAGTGTGTTATGCTGTTGTGGTGTGGTGTTAGAGTTGTGTGTGTGTAGCTTATGGTAGTGGCTTTTGGTTGCTGGTGTCGGTGATTGTTGTGTATACGCTGTGTGTTGCTGTGTGTATGGTGTGTGGTGCTGTCTGATGTGTTTAGGTGGCTGCTTGTGCGTAGTGATCTTACCGGTGTAGTGGACGAACTAGTGTGTTTGTTAAGTTCCTACTACTAGCTTAGCTTGGAGTAGCCGTATGTGATAGTTGTAAAATCCGCCCACTTTGTTGATCGCTACCGTATAGTGGTCCTTAGTACTTATACCTCCGAGAAGAACTGTCATTTATCGTGTGCGTACCTGATATGCTACCTGTGTCGTAGTTCCTATAGACAAGAGAGAACGGCTTGCCTGAGCGATAAGAGGGTGCGAGACTGGAATTCACCGCGTGGCACATGCACATGATGGCTTAGATATAGCTACTACACATCGATAGCTTTGTGGGTTTTTAATGTGAATACAATTCACCCTTAGCGGTAACGAATAGTACGCTATCATAGGACTTATAGCTTTTTGATCGCGTAGGTGATATCAGGAACCTTAATATCATACGCACAAAGCTATAGGATGTGAATAGCTATCTGTACACAGGTAATATTCAACTACGCCAATAAAATAAGCTAGAGGCAATTACTTACATGTGCGTAGTGATATTACCTGTGTAGTAGTCCTTAGCTTTGTGCATGGCCACGCGTCCGCTGCCCTCTTTGCTCTGGCGCGTCTCTCTTGTCGCGGGCGTACATGTTCTTCTCGGAGAAGTTACAACCATGGAAGTCAAAGTGGGCGGAGTTCACAGCTATCAGCTTAGGGTACAACATGTTCTCCACCTACACGCGAACACACACAACACACACACACACACACACACACACACACACACACACACACACACACACACACACACACACACACACACACACACACACACACACACACACACACATCAGCATTAAGGTATCAAACAAGACCATGTAGGGGATTTCCGGGGGCACGAATGACGTTTCCCGGAGCTCCGCCAAGTTGTGACAGACTTTATTTAATTTAGAGCACAGTTTCATTTATTGTTTAATTAATTTCACTTTACTAAGTACTGTTTACATAGTTACATATCTCTTGGCTCTTCCAAACGTTAATAATGGCTGTGAATTGCTGAATGGAAGATTGCTGAACTAGGCCGCAGCAAAGCCTTGGATTTTCCTGAACGAGCTACCAACTGGAGAGGCGGGCATATTTTTCTGCTCCTGACAGTTTCGCTTGCCTTGAATGACGCTTCGGCGGGTGGGAGGTAGTTCAAAGGTTTTTTGGTTTGTTATTTCTTGTTTGTCAAGTTCAGTCTTCCACTTACATTTAAAAGGCTACACTCAATTCCTCTTCTTCCAAAGGACTCAACAAGCTAATGTAATAGGGCAGGGAGGACATTGTCTAGTTGGAACTGTAAAGGTTTGAACCAACCAGTAGTAGAGTACTTCACCATCTTGCATCAGATTGCTTTCTGACCAAAGACCCATCTGAGTTTCAGATCACTTTAGATTGGGAAAAGGCCAACTTCATCACTCTACTTTTCAAAAATAAATCGAGGGAAGCTGCAAATTCTGATACACAAATTGGTGCCCTTTGTTTTGTCCAAGGTTATTTCAGATGCCAATGTCAGATATATTACTGTCACTGACAGAATCTATAATACTCCATTGATCCTTACCAATATCTATGTGCCAAAATGGGATGACGATTTTTTTTTTTACCATGCCTTTGTCTTCACTTCCAGATATGACCTCACACATTAATCTAGGGAGGCGATTTTAATTGCTGGCTTAATCCTACTTTGGATTGTTCCTCCAACAAAAGTAGCACACGTTCTAAGGTTATCCAAACTTTTCTTGAACAGTTTGCCGTTACAGTAACTAACCCTAACCCTTACCCTAACCCCTGGTGTACTTTCAATCCAACTAGTAGGGATTTTTCTCCCGTGTCCATCAGTGTTGACGACTTCTTCTTAGACAACATACTTCTTTCCTCTGTACGCTCATGCAACTCCATAGTCATATCCGATCACGCCCCCTGACTTTAGAGCTATCAGTTGATGGTGGGACTGAGCCTCGTTTACCTTGGCATTTTAATACTCGCTTGCGGTCTGATGAAAGTTGTCAACTTTCTGACTGCTCAGATTGATGTTTTTATAGCTACTAACAACATCAATCAACTTCAGTTATGAAGTCTGGTTGTTTTGCAAATGTTGAACTTATATTATGGCTACTAATACTTGGAAAGCTAAATCAAAGTCCAAGTATACAGATTTGACGACATTCTTGCAGAAAAATGTAATATGAATGCGAATGTCTGCTTCACGATTTGCTCAAATGTACCTGGGGACTTCACACTGAGTCTTGTTGTCCACTCATTTTTCAAGTAATCCATCTGAAACTTTGCACATACACTGCTGCCATCTTGTGGACACTATCGGAATTACAACCAGAGTGATGGCTTCAACTATGACCTTTCTCTTGCTTTTCAAAGATGGTGYTAGAAAAAGACTGGTTGGTTTTTTCTTTATATTTTCTCCCACCAGATCTATTGTTTTATATTCTCCTACATTAAATTCACATTTCCACAAACTTCAAAGTGTTTCCTTTCAAATGGTACCAAGAATATGCATATCCTTGCTTCAGGGCCTGAGCTTCAGGCAGTTCGATTTGGATTATGTCATTTAGGCGAAAATTGAAAAAGAAAAAGCGTGCTATCCCTAGCTAAACTATTAGCTATGCGTTTGGAGTTGGTTTTAACATCTTTGATTTCCTCTGACCAGGCAGGTTTTACAAAAAATACACATTCTTTCTCAAATATCAGACGACTCTTTGATGTTATGTATAATCCCTCTATCTCAAAACTCCCAGAGATTCTAATCTCTCTAGATGCTAAAAAGGCTTCTGATAGAGTGGAGTGGGGGTACCTTTTTCATACCTTACAAAAATGTGGCTTCGGCAAAAAATGCATTGCTTGGATCAAGTTATACACTTCCATCTGTCAGAATGAATAACACCCACTCAGACTAATTCCCTCTCTTCAGAGGCACTAGACAGGGTTGTCTAATGTCTCCCTTGATTTTTGCCATCGACGTCGAGCTCCTCACGATTGCATTTAGATCCAACCTACATATAACGGGAGTGCTAAGAGACGACATCGAACGATGGTCACTACACCCCCTATCTTTAGCTGGTGGAATTAATTTGTTTAAAACGAATACCTGTCCTAAATTCTCCTACCTCTTTCAATGTATGCAATGCATTCGGAAAGSATTCACACCCCTTGACTTTTTCCACATTTTGTTACGTTGACGTCACGTTTGCATCGTTACAACAACTCTCAGCTGAATTCCACCAAATAGTCATCACTTTAGATATTTACAAGTGTGCAGCTTTGTCCGTGACATGACCTCTCAATTCCTCACTCTTCCTGTGGCTCGTCCCACTGACACATTTTTCACACCATCCCCAACAGTATAGGCTATTACTTCTTATACAGTACATTGTTACCTCTTCAACAGGTATTTAGAAATTCTCATAGCAAATGTATTAAAAAACAGAAAAACCTTGTTTACAAAGGTATTCAGCCCCTTTGCTATGAGACTAGAAATTGAGCTCAGCTGCATCCTGTTTCCTTTGATCATTCTTCAAATCAAATCACATTTTATTTGTCACATGCGCCGAATAAAACAGGAATCCCCCATTAGCAGCTATCAGAATCCTTCATTAGCAGCTATCAGAATCCCTCATTAGCAGCTATCAGAATCCTCATTAGCAGCTATCAGAATCCTTCATTAGCAGCTATCAGAATCCCTCATTCAGCACAGCTTATCAGAACATCCTTCATTAGCAGCTATCAGAATCCTCATTAGCAGCTATCAGAATCCTTCATTAGCAGCTATCAGAATCTTTCATTAGCAGCTAAGAATCCTTCATTAGCAGCTATCAGAATCTTCATTTTAGCAGCTATCAGAATCCCTCATTAGCAGCTATAGCAATCATAGAATCCTTCATTAGCAGCTATCAGAATCCTTCATATAGAATCCTTCATTAGCAGCTATCAGAATCCTTCATTAGCAGCTATCAGAATCCTTCATTAGCAGCTATTCAGATCCCTCATTAGAGCTATCAGAATCCCTCATTCAGCAGCTATCAGAATCCTTCCATTAGCAGCTATCAGAATCCTCATTAGCAGCTATCAGAATCCTTTCATTAGCAGCTATCAGAATCCTTCATTAGAATCTTCATTAGCAGCTATCAGAATCCTTCATTAGCAGCTATCAGAATCCTTCATTAGCAGCTATTAGAATCCCTCATTAGCAGCTATCAGAATCCCTCATTAGCAGCTATCAGAATCCTCATTAGCAGCTATTCAGAATCGTCATTAGCAGCTTCAGAATCCCTCATTAGCAGCTATCAGAATCCTCATTAGCAGCTATCAGACTCCCTCATTAGCAGCTATCAGAATCCTCTAGCAGCTATCCGACTCCCTCATTAGCAGCTATCAGAATCGTTCATTAGAACCTTCATTAGCAGCTATCAGAATCCTTCATTAGCAGCTATCATATCCTCATTAGCAGCTTAACAGAATCCTTCATTAGCGCTATCAGATCCTTCATAGCAGCTTATCAGAATCCTTCAATTAGCAGCTTTCAGACTCCCTCATTAGCAGCTATCAGAATCCTCATTAGCAAGCTATCAGAATCCCTCATTAAGCACTATAATCATTGAATCCTTCATTAGCAGCTATCAACCTCATAGCAGCTATCAGAATCCCTCATAGCAGCTATCAGAAATCCTTCATTAGCAGCTATTAGAATCCTTCATTAGAATCACTTCATTAGCAGCCTATCAGAATCCTCATTAGCAGCTATCAGAATCCTTCAGTTAGCAGCTATCAGAATCCTCTCATTAAGATTCCCATTAGCAGCTATCATGACCATTGCCTTCATCTATTGAATCCTCTATTAGCAGCTATCAGAATCCCTCATTAGCAGCTATCAGAATCCCTCATAAGCAGCTATCAGAATCCGCCTCATTAGCAGCTATCAGAATCCCTCATTAGCAGCTATCAGAATCCTTCATTAGCAGCTATCAGAATCCCTCACATATCAGATCATAGCTATCAGAATCCCTTCATTAGCAGCTATCAGAATCCTTCATATAGCAGCTATCAGAATCCCTATTAGCAGCTATCAGAACCATTAGAATCCTTCATTAGCAGCTATTCAGAATCCTCTTCAGATTAGAATCCTTCATTAGCAGCTATCAGAATCC
>NW_019951577.1:2392-5535 GCF_002910315.2 Salvelinus sp. IW2-2015 | reverse complement strand
GTGTGTGTCCGTGCGTGTCTGACTGACCTGCGGGTTGTCTCTGCGGGTGCAGTGTGTGTATATCCATGGGGAAATGTAGCTTGTTTCTGATGATCTCCTGGTTCTTGCCCGTGAACTTGTTGGCACTGTTGATGCTCTTGGTGTGCCAGTCTGTCCAGTATAGGCTATCCTCAAATACTGTTATGGCAAATGGATGGGGCAAGCCTGTGCGTGTCTGACTGACCTGCGGGTTGTCTCTGCGGGTGCAGTGTGTGTATATCCATGGGGAAATGTAGCTTGTTTCTGATGATCTCCTGGTTCTTGCCCGTGAACTTGTTGGCACTGTTGATGCTCTTGGTGTGCCAGTCTGTCCAGTATAGGCTATCCTCAAATACTGTTATGGCAAATGGATGGGGCAAGCCTGGATGGAGAAAGAGTAAAACAGAGAGAGAGAGAGAGAAAGACAGAGAGAGAGAGAGATAGCGAGACAAAGATATGTGTTGAAAGAAGCGTAATGTTGTCTTTATTTCTGAAACACAAGAACAACATTGGGACCTTCTCGTTGACCCTTTAAAGGAATTAGACCAGGTGGTATAGAAGGGGGGGTTATATGATTTCAACCGATAAGCACCCATTGGAGCAGCAACTAAAACAACACACAGCCACACACAAATCACTAAACAGTTCCTCCGCAAACTAAGACAAAACACCAAATAAAATCAATCTGGAGTAAAGGAACACTTATCTTCAAAGCAAAATAGCACAAAGTTGGACAAGATCTGATTCCTCACACCATCAAATGAGGATGAGTTAAGGCTGTGGTCTTCTCCCCCTCTATTGAAAAAGTTCCCCCGAACAGAGCAGTGGTTCTGGCAGATGTCACAGTGTCCCTTATTGTATCCAGGCTTAATCAGAGCTGGTTGGAGTTAGCCTTTCTTTTTAGCCACTCGCTAATGACATAAGATTTGGCAGTTAAGTGCTAGCTCTATAGATTTCTTCTGAAAAGAAGTCCCTGTTTGACTACTTGAAGCAAGGAGGGAGGGATTGATCAAAGAAAGGAAGGGAACAATGATTTGGTCATTTAAATAAGGCCACAGTCTTTGGTGGAGAGCATGTGTGGAACACTTCCATACCATCGTCCCTCCATTTAGACGAAGCACAGAGAACCACAGAGAGTGCTGAATACGCTCAACTGATGGACGGAAAAACATCGTTTTTCCCCTCGTTTATTTCTGTTGGTGGTGCACAGTTTGTGGTGATCTTGTCAAAAAGTTCTTGCGCAGGTCTGGCATTTTTTTTACCAGGGTGTGTCATGTGTGTGTGTGTCACTATGTGTGTGTGTGTGTGTGTGTGTGTGTGTGCTGTCTCTTATACACATCTAGATGTGTATAAGAACACACACACACACACACACACACACACACACACACACACACACACGCACACACACGCACACGCACACGCACAATTAATTATTGTTTGTACAACAAATTACTCAATAGAGACTAGTCAATAAAGACTTCCTGGTAGTCTATAGCTGACATGATACACAGTGGTACAACTACCCTATAGTCATTTAAATCTAGAACACCGTTCCTTACCTGCATCGGTCCAGTAGAGTTTGTTGGTCACCCAGTCAATTGCCAGACCGGCTGGACTTTCCAGACTGGTGTCCACCACCACCTTGACACACACAATAACAATTAATTTCAATACAGTACAGTCACTTCAATGAAATACTCCCCCATAGCAACAAAGTCAAACAGCTGTCGCCACACTCATAGGTGGCGACATTTGGTTAAAAGTAAAGTGCAAGGGACTTTTCTCAATACTCTGATCTCATCAGCTAAAATTATTCCCCCAAACAATTGTATCTCATCAAGGATTAGACAAAACATCCACCACTATAAAACTAAACTGTTTTGTTCTCTATTACTAGCTATTTTACTTGTGATGATCTTGATGGGTGGTTGTCTCACTTACTTTAATTGACCTTCCATTGTACAGCAAGTGGGTCTGGTAAATGACGAACTTAGAAAGAAAATAATATGGGGCAGAACTGACCTCCTGCCTTGAGCCGTCCCACTGGGCCCGGTTGATGGAGTCGGTGGTGACGTCAGTCCAATAGATGAAGCCCTCCTCGGCGTGCCAGTCCAGTGCCACGGCGTTGCGTACGTTGGCCAGCGGGATGACGTCATCCGACATGTCCTCGGTGTCGAAGCTGATTCGTCGGATGTCCGTCCTTCGGGCAAAAAGCAGGAACTTGTCAAGACCTGATCAAAGACCAAAGGTCTTCTGTCAGTGCTCTAGGTTTAACAACGGGGTCATCACAACACACACAACAACATACACCAATGGCTCTGTTCGAATTGTCCACACTAGCGTACCCCTTAGAATTAAGCAATGTATTTGGCTTTCTAGTGAGCGCAATTCCGCCACCTTTCAACCTCATATTCATTATCACCAGCACCAAACCGGTGTCTACATATGTGAAAACAGCTAGATAAGAAGCAAGACAAGCAGAAAGGTGCTAAAAAATGCTCCCCTGTGACTTAGGTAGGATTAAAAGTAAGAAAAACGTGATTTTCAAAACCTGGAACGAGTTTCCAGCCAGAGGGAGGGTATTTCCTTGCTCTCCACGTCAAATCTCATAGTGTTTTAAAAATCACGGGATTAAAAAATGTATATAAAATGACATAAATATGCCGTTTTCACATATGTAGACACTGCTATTGTGCTGAAGATAATGAAAAATAGGTTTAAAGTGGTTGCTCTTCAACATCAGCTAACTGGACTGAAAATGTAGTTAGCAAACATTGAGTTTATACTTAGAATAAAGTAATGACTAAATGAACTCAAAAAGATTTACAACTCTAAATCATCACATAAGAACATCAACAAATATTCTAGTGTTCTACCTAAAGTGTGTTCTTGTAGGCCAGTAAGTATACTCACTCAGGGCACAGTTATGCTGGTCCACTTTCTTGAAGCCCGTGGGGCAGTCACAGGTATAGGTCTTGTTGCCAGGGAGACAGAGGTGGCTGCAGCCCCCGTTGTTGGTCCCACATCGGTTACGCCCACCTGGAGAAGAGAGGGGGGGAGAGGTTAGAAGCACTGAGTGAGTGAGTGACTGACTGAGTGAGTGTGCAAGTGTGTTACTGACG
>NW_019951577.1:0-947 GCF_002910315.2 Salvelinus sp. IW2-2015 | reverse complement strand
AGGGAGAGAGAGAAGAGGGTGTGGAGTGCAAGAGGGAGAGGAGTTTGTTCGGGGTTCATCAGTGATACACACCAGATTTGTGGGGTGCTGTATTGGCAATGTAGTGGACCCTGGCTCTATAACGCCAAAACCAGGCCTGCGTTTCAAAAGGCACCCTATTGCTTTATAGTGAACTACTGTAGTACAGTAGTGCACTATAGGATATAAGGTGCCATTTGGGATGCACCCAAGCACTCGCTTTTCTGACCTCAAACCATCAGCTAACCTCAGCCACAGTCCGACTGTTCCAAGCTAAGCAAGGGATGCGGTTACAATTAAATGCCGATGAAACATGCTTGCATGCTTTAAACACAACTATGATGCATATGGGTCACCCACTACCCAGGGCAGAGAAAGGGAAACGGTTTTAATTCCATGCAGGCAAAACATGTTTAAGACACACAAAACCCTGATGCATCTCAGGTAAACAACTTCCCCGGGTGCTCGCAATCCCTCCACATGAAGCCAAAGGTCTTAAATTGAAAGATTGTGAGTGGACTCACCCAGAGCCTTGCAGCTGCGCTTGTCAGGCCTCAGCTCGTAGCCCTGCACACACCAGCACTGGAACCCCCCTTCTGTGTTGGTACAGCCCTGGCTGCAGTAGCCCTCCTCTGCACACTCATCCACATCTGGAAATGGTCCATATAGACAGATGGGTGGGTGGGGTGTGGGGTAAAAGAATATGTGATGATACTGCAAGAGTAAACACCTAAAATATATACATTTTCAATCAACTCATTATAAAAGCAGCAGAACATATACATTACATTTTTTCTGACTCTCATTGCACGCACGCACGCACGCACGCACGCACGCACGCACGCACGTATGCACGCACGCACGCACGCACGCCTGTCTCTTATACACATCTAGAAGGGAGAGAGAGAAGAGGGTGTGGAGTGCAAGAG
>NW_019951576.1:5136-5540 GCF_002910315.2 Salvelinus sp. IW2-2015 | reverse complement strand
TAAATCAGTGAGTTTGACTGTAAAATTTCATATTTTTTATTGACCCATAAACGAAATTAGTGTAATGTCTTAACAAATATTTAATGTCAATAAGTTTGTTTAGTGTCTCTTGCACAAGGGTAGACCTGGTTTATGAGATTATTGGGACATAGCCACAGTTGTAAACCTGGTTTGTATTGATATTTGGGCTGAGATATGCAGGTGTAGATCTGGTTTATATTAGTATTGGGACTCAGTCAAACGTGTAGACCTGGTTTGTAGGCGTACTGGAGCTGAGGTGCWGGGGTAGTCCTGGTTTTACAGTTAAAAAAATAAAATATTTCACCTTTATTTAACCAGGTAGGCAAGTTGAGAACAAGTTCTCATTTACAATTGCGACCTGGCCGAGATAAAGCAAAGCAGTT
>NW_019951576.1:0-1833 GCF_002910315.2 Salvelinus sp. IW2-2015 | reverse complement strand
CGACACATACAACACACAGAGTTACAAATGGAAGTAAAAACTACAGTCAATAATAACAGTAGAAAAATAAGTCTATATACAATGTGAGGCAATGAGGTGAGATTAAAGGGAGGTAAAGCAAAAAAAGGCCCATGGGTGGGAAGTTAAATCTAATATACGCAAGCAAAACACTGGCATGGTGAGATTTGCAGTTGGAAGAATGTGCAAAGTAAGAAATAGAAATAATGGGGTGCCAAGGAAGCAAATAATCAATAAATCAGTAGGCCGGAAGAGATAGTTGTTTTGGGCCGTATTATAGATGGACTATGGGTGTCACGTTCTGACGCTTACTTCCTTTTTCATGTCTTTATTCTTAGTTATGTCAGGGCCGTGCAGTTGGGGTGGAGACCATTCTATGTTGGTTTTTTCTATGTTTTGTTCTGTATTTTATATTTCTATGTGTTTGGCCTAGGTAATGGTTCTCAATAGAGGCAGGTGTCAGTCATTGTCTATGATTGGGAGCCATATTTAAGTAGCCTGTTTTCTCTTGTGTTCTGGTGGGTGATTGTTTGCTGTGTTTTGGTTACGCATACGGAGCTGTTTCGGTTTTCATTTTATTTCTTGTTCTTTTGCTATTGTTGTATTTCATTCTCGATTAAATGATATTATGGATACGTACCACGTGCATTTTGGTCCTCCTCTCCTTCCAAACGAAGCGTTACAGATTTGAAAGACTACCATCTCTGTACCCCACATATAATTATTTGTAAGGTCCCTCAGTCGAGCAGTGAATTTCGAACAGATTCAAAGATAAAGTTCAGGGAGGTTTTCAATGCCTCGCAAAGAAGGGCACCTATTGGTAGATGGGTAAAATAAAAAAGCAGACATTGAATATCCCTTTGAGCATGGTGAATTTATTAACTACACATTGAATGGTGTATCAATACACCCAGTCACTACAAAGATACAGGCATCCTTCCTAACTCAATTGCCAGAGAGGAAAGAAACCGCTCAGGGATTTCACCATGAGGCCAATGGTGACTTTACAACAGTTAGAGTTTACTGGCTGTGATAGGAGAAAACTGATGATGGATCAATAACATTGTAGTTACACCACTATACTAACCTAATTGACAGAGTGAAAATAATGAAGCCTGTACAGAATAAAAATATTCCAAAGCATGCATCCTCTTTGCAACAAGGCACTAAAGTAATACTGCAAAAAATGTGGCAAAGAAATAAACTTTTTGTCCTTAATAGAAAGTGTTATTTTTGGGGCAAATCCAGCACAACACATTACTGAGTACCACTCTTCATATTTTCAAGCATAGTGGTGGCTGCATCATGTTATGGTATTCTTAWAATGGTTAAGAACGGGAGTTTWAAAAAAATAAACGGAATGGAGCGAAACACAGACAAAATCCTAGAGGAAAACCTGGTTCAGTTTGCTTTCCACCAGACACTGGGAGATTAATTCACCTTTCAGCAGGACAAAAACCTAAAACACAAGGCCAAATCTACACTGGAGTTGCTTACCGAGACGACATTGAATGTTCTTGAGTGGCCTATGTTCTTGAGTGGCCTACAGTTTTGACTTAAATCGGCTTGAAAATCTATGGCAAGACTTGAAAATAGCTGTCTAGCAATGATCAACAACCAATTTGACGGAGCTTGAATAATTTTTTAAAGAATAGTGATCAAATGTTGTACGATCCAGTTGTGCAAAGCTCTTTGAAACTTACTCAGAAAAACTCACAGCTGTAATCGCTGCCTAAGGTGATTCTAACATGTATTGACTCAGGGGTGTGAATACTTACGTAAATTAGATATTTCTGTATTTCATTTTTCATTTTC
>NW_019951575.1:0-5540 GCF_002910315.2 Salvelinus sp. IW2-2015 | reverse complement strand
AACCGTTGCAGAAGGATTGGGGATCCCAGGCCGCACAGCAATAAGTAAATAGGGGGTTTTAATTCACTACCCAAAAACAGAACTAAGAGCGAGGTGTAAACTCGGTCTAAAATAAATTAATTAGGACGCAGACCCTGTATTAACAGTGACCAAAAATTACACGTAATAGCACCTCAAAAAACCGAATAAAACATGAGCGACACAGAGTACTCACCAAGCCCCCCAATCGAACCATATAGGACAAACTCGACTTCTCGACCAGATAAGGACAATGGGAACAGAGGGCCATATATACACATTACTCAATTCAGGCGGGAATGGGAAACCAGGTGTGCGTATGAGGGAGCAGGTAGCGGAATCTGGGGCTTATGGCTAGGTGTTATTGATCCAGATTCAGTGACGCCTAGAAGACCTGGGTTGACATCACTCCCGAGCTGGTGAATGCGAATAAGCCAGCGAAAGATTAGCCGTCTGGGGATCCCGTGAGCAAAGTTAGTAGTCTTCCATACAGAACTGCCCACACCACATCATATTAAAGCCTAACTTTCAAGTAGGCACTCCGCCAATTTCACACACTGTAGACATAAAGAGCTAGTTGTTATCTACCCAATATCACCAACTATTCACTCTTTAGAAATGCACCTACACCTACAAGAACAATTGACTTAAGTCTTCCGGATAACTCCGCGATTAAAACCAGACAACCCATTCGATCTCATTCAAAAACCACCACCACAATAAAACCACAGGAAATTGTTACATCCTATTCGAGTTTAGATCACAATCACGATTAAAAGATAAAATACTTCAGACTACTGTCATACTTAACCAACACCGTACGTTCTTGAACTAAATTCAAGAATTTCTAGAGTTATAAAAGCCTTAAGAAATGAAACAACGACTACTCATATACCGCGAGTATCTGTAAAATCAGTTGGAGATTACTGGGTTTTCATCATTCAGTTTTCAAATGTAATATTCATGCATCGTAGAGGAAGTAGTTTTGTTTGGTATTATAACGTTATGGTTGGATTTTCTTTGTTTAATCAAAATTGAAAGGTTCAGCACCAGTTTGAAAAAATATATGGCAATACAGGTAGAAAATCCCAATAGGAATAGAATTCTAACTATATACCGGCAGGAGCTTCCATTCTGTGGAGCTTGAGGAAATTCCTGCTCGATACCCAAAGAGCTTCCATCGTGGAGCTGTGGAATTCTGCTCTATAACCAAAGAGCTTCCATTGTGGAGCTGTGGAATTCTTGCCCTCTATTAACAAGAGCTTCCATTCATTGGAGCTGTGGAATTCTTGCTCGTATAACCAAAGAGCTTCCATCTGTAACGGCGCCTGTCCTCTCCTCTTCTATTCCGAAGAGGAGAGGAGCGAAAGGGCGACACTTTGAACCAAGTTGCAGCAGGGTTGTGAATTAACATAATGATTTATTGACCAAGACGAAAAAACGAACACGGAACTACAGTGAAATGGATACAAAATAATACACAAACTCGACGTAGACTGACCTTAAACATTGGGAGACAAAACAAAACAACCTTACATAGACACGAAGACGCACCGAACAGAGAGAACAGGACTACAACAGAACCCGAAACCAGTCACCGGAGTGTTTAGGTACTCGATACACCAATAACATACCGACACCGGAAGACCCAACCACCCAACAACAAACAAAACAGTGGTGGAAAACACGCTACCTGAATTATCAGGCTCTCAATAAGAGGGAAATGAAAACCACCTGTCCCTCTAATTGAATGCAGCCATACATCAGGGTCACCCAATCTAGTAAACCAACATTAGATAAGACACGAACAAACACACTTAAACTGCCCAGCCGCAAACTCACGTCCCTGACCAGCTAACGACATACACAAACTAACAGAAAAACAGGCTGTCGAGGGAACGTGACACCAATCTGTGGAGCTGTGGAATTCTGCTTCTGATACCCAAAGGAAGCTTCCATCTGTGCGAGCGTGTGGAATTCTGCTCTATAACCCAAAAGAGGCTTCCATCTGTGGAGGCTGTGGAATATCTCTCCCATACCTCTGTACTTTGAATTAACTGCTCTATAAAAGAGCTTCCATCTGTGGAGCTGTGGAATTCTGCTTCTATACCCAACTAAGAGCTTCCATCTGTGGAGCTGTGGAATTCTGCTCTATACCCATCAATAGAGCTTCCATCCTGTGCGCAGCTGTGGAATCTGCTCTATACAAAGAGCTTCCATCTGTGGACTGTGGATTTCTGCTCTATAACCAAAAGAGCTTCCATCTTGGAGCTGGTGGAATTCTGCTCTATAACCAAAGAGCTTCCATCTGTGGCTTGGAATTTCTGTTATAAAAGTAGTTCATCTTGAGTGTGGAATCTTGCTCTAACCCATAAAGCTTCCATCTGCGTGTTGACTGCCATAAAAGACTTCATCGGAGCTGAGGATGCTCACCAAAGAGCCCATCGTGGATTGTGCATTCCATAACAAAGATCTCGACGGATTCTGATGTAGTTAAATCATCACAATGCTCTCGATCATCTGCAATACCATCTCTTTTTCCCTTCTTCCTGACACGACATCTTCTTCCCTTTATCCCCTTCTTTTATGCATTTCTCACCATTTCTCAGATCTTTTATGCTGGCTAGCTGGCGTGCTTCAAGGAGTTCACGTGGCTGCTGGTCTCCCGTGCTTGATTCAGAGTGGGTCTTAACTCACGGTCTAAGAGTGGATTTGGTCTCATAAAGCGCAGAGCGGACCATTGAATCCCTGAGGGTAGGAATAAGCTTGTGTTTTGTTTTATAACCACTCCACTTGAAGAGTTTCTTAACAAAGAAGGCCCTGAGACGCTCAGTGAGACCCAACATAGTTGCAGAGTGTTATAGTAGATTGAAAAGTTTCGTGGGGCTCAGCATTGCTTTTTCCCCTCTAATAGCTTTCCTTGAATCAGATACGGGAGGGGGGAAGAAAATGGCGTAAGGCTAAGACTTGTTATAGAATAGCTCATCCACAAACCAAAGTTACCTACCCAGACAGCAAGAATACTTATTGGCCCAAATCCGGACCGCATATCTACACATAGCCTAGTTTGGGCTGGTGAGGCCCGGTGCTATCATTTTTAATTTGGGCCTAGTTAGGCTTGTTAACTCTGCCTGCCTGATTCAGGTGTATTTAACTGGCCCAGGCTTGAGGGAACAACATCAACTTGGCATATACTCCACCCCAACACCAGGATCTATCCCGCTGCACCCATACCTTTACCCCATGGTTTGTTCATTTAGAAATTTGCATCTCCTTATTGTTGGCAAATCTTCTCTCTGCTTGATCTTGCGCTTCACTACTTTTCTCGGCTTGTGCCTGATGAAAGTTTTTGGCCGGACTATTAGGGCAGTATGTTTTAAACATAGATTAATGCGTGCACCAATTACCAATAATTACGCATACCCAAAGACTGTATAATGCATCCGATGCGCACCTGACTTGGCACTCAGCATTAAGGAGATAACTATAGTGTTCTGTCCAGGGGTGTCCAAGGCTAATTAGGTACCTTTCAGGTACTGAGAAAACAGTGAAAGGGAAGCCACTAGCACTCACTGGCTCACCTGGAGATACCATGTAACTTGCAGTGGTGGAAAAAGTATCCAATCTTCAACTTGAGTAAAAAGTAAAGATACCTTAATAGAAAATGACCAAGTAAAAGTGAAAGTTCACCCAGTAAATACTACTATAAAAGTATTTTGTTTTAAAATAACTAGCTATCAAAAGTAAATGTAATTGCTAAAACTATACTTAAGTATCAAACGTAAAAAGTATAAAATCATTTTAAAATTCTTATTATATAAGCCAACAGATGGCGCCATTTCTAGTTGTTTTTTTTATTTACAGAAAGCCAGGGGCACGCTCAACCCATCACACATCATTTACAACAAACTAAGCATGACTGCGCCAGATCAGAGGCAGTAGGGATGACTAGGGATTTTTCTCTTGATAAAAGTGTGTGAATTAGACAATTTTCCTGTCCTGCTAAACATTCAAATGTAAACGGAGTACTTTTGGGTGTCCTGGGAAAATGCATCGAGTTAAAGTACATTTATTGTCTTTAGGAATGTGGTGAAATACAAAGTAAAAGTAGTCAAAAATATAAATAATAAAGTAAAAGCACAGATACCCCAAAAACCGACTTCAGTAGTACTTTAAAATATTTTTACTTAAGTACTTTACACCGCTGGTGTTGTGGTGTTGGAAACCAGGCTATTTACCACTTACCACCCAGCCCAGTTTCCACTTACGGTCCAGGTCTGGTTGCCATTGGCCTAATGCTTACATTTCGACTAAAAGTGGCCCAGCAGTTACATACCAAAAGCTAGAGCTGGCCCATAAGAAATGTTCCAGTGCATCCTTTCACAGAGTGCATCTTCCACATTCRGACCAGATCTTTCCCATATGATGCATTACCGTATCAGCACTGAGTCCTCTGCCGCCAAACATCCAGAACAGGCCAGTATTGTTGTCTGTTGTCTGGGTACCATTATAACACTTGTTGAAATCTGAGAGGGCAGATTCCTTTCTTCAATTTAGATAAATGAAGAATGTCACTAAGAAAAGCCTTTCACTCCAATTATCTCATCTTCAGGATTTATTTAACTGGAATAATTGGCATTTTAATGTTCTGTGGCTGTCCCATGTTAGATTTTATCTCTACAGACCAGCTATGTGGATTTCTCTATAGCCTATTGTCATTTTGTAAGTACTTTTGATTCCCATAATAACTTTAAGTGATAAAAAAATTTGCATATAGTGAATAGAGAAAATGCATCCACTGGACAGGAACTATGACAGATGACAATGTGCTCCAGCTGAATCTATCACTAAAACACCTGCCATCTGATGTTGTTTTTTTAATTTCACCTTTATTTAAGTCAGTTAAGAACAAATTGTTATTTTCAATGACGGCCTAGGAACAGTGGGTTAACTGCCTTGTTCAGGGGCAGAACGACATATTTGTACCTTGTCAGCTCAGCGATTTGATCTTGCAACCTTTCGGTTACTAGTCCAAAGCTCTAACCACTAGGCTACGCTGTCCCTAAAGAAATTATATTAAACAATGGTAGTAGGAGACACCATATTTCCAGTGGTACAAAATGAACGTCTTCAGTAAGGGGTGAGATGTGAGGCTGTCCTAAAATGTACGCCATAACCCTTTTAAAATGAATCACACTACTGCTCCTAGGCTACTTTTTGTCTTCCAAAATAACACTCATAGTGGCACCACTGGTGGGATAAGAGCCATGCTTCAAGGGAAGGATGATCCAACGCAGAATCCACTCACAAGTGATTTGATTCAAAACACCTCCTGAACTTAATCTGTTTGTTATCCTGTTACTTTTACATTTTACATTTTCTGTGGGGGTTCTTTTTATTGCCAAGGTTATGTTTGTAAGTGTTTCTTGAATCTCCATGATAAAAAAGCATTGTGAACAAAATCACCACTACTTATGTTCTTATTTATACATCCTCCATGTAGTCCTCTGGTGACCCCTAAC
>NW_019951574.1:3392-5542 GCF_002910315.2 Salvelinus sp. IW2-2015 | reverse complement strand
CCTAGACACCCACCTGAGCGACCCACACACTAAGGAGAAGTCCTTATCTGTTTTATAGGCCTACTGCAAGTAGCCTATATGCAGCCAAGACAGAAAGATTAATGCGGTCAGAGACCCACTAAAGCAGCACTGCCCCCTCAAGAGCCTGAGCCTGTCTGGCAGGGTTGGTCCAACAAAGCCAAAGCACCCAGATGGGTGAACATAATATACAAGGGATTTCTCAAAGCTGCTAATGAGAACCTTGATGACCTTATACCTAGTGCCCCCACCCAGGTAATGGCAGTACTAGCAACACTAGCTGCAGTAACCCATGGGGAGAGGGTCACACTCGGACAATCAGAGAGGGGGCAAATGATTGTGGCCCTGGTAGCACAAAATAATCAAAAGGCCTGATTGCACAGAGATGCTTGAGAAAATGGTCAAAACGGGGGACCAGCGTGTGTGTGTTTCAGGGTAGGGGGGTGTATCTGAGCGCCATCAGCTAGGACTTGACATTGGTTAATCAAATCTCCCCATTCTTGCTTAATTTTTGCATTCTTTCTCAAACAGCTACAACTGTATATGCATTCGCACATCAAGTTCTCTCTTAAGAAATACTTATCCCATGGGCAAAGAAACTCAAAAAGGGTGATGATATTAATGAACAGTCATTTTGATCTGGATGTGCAAATAGTTCAAACAGATCCGCAAGGTAGAATGATTATTTTAAATATGTTGTTGGACCATAAACAGATTTATGGCTACGGGCTCTGGCTGGTCCACTCAAGGATATTCAGAGATTTGTCCCGAAGCCACTCCTACGTTGTCTTGGCTGTGTGCTAAGGGTTGTTGTCCTGTTGGAAGGTGAACCTTCGACCCAGTCTGAGGTCCTGAGCAGGTTTTCATCAAGGATCTCCCAGTCTCTGCCACTAAAAAACATCCCCACAGCATGATGCTGCCACCACCATGCTTCACCGTAGGGATGGTGCCAGGTATTCTCCAGATGTGACGCTTGGCATTCAGGCCAAAGAGTTCAATCTTGGTTTCATCAGACCAGATAATCTTGTTTCTCGTGGTCTGAGAGTCCTGAAGGTGCCTTTTGGCAAACTCCAAGTGGGCTGTGTCGTGGCTGAATCATAATTAGTTAGGTAACATAGATAGATAAGATGTTATTTTCATCATATGCTTGTGAGATACTTGTCATTAGAATGGTTCCTTTTGGATTATAGGGTTGGCAGTGCATTTTCCCCTTCTGAGCTAGGGCTTAGTCACTTGGGGCCCAGAGAGGGGAGAGGTCAGGCTTGTCTTCAATTGTCAATGTATCTGTTAAACCATGTGGTGCTATGTAGAATATCAGAAGGGGAGGAGGACAGAATGGAACATTGTTTTCTTATGGGAATGTGTCTGTAACTATTCCTAAACCATGTGAAGGGATGGCGTTATTAATGGGGAACCAGTTAGTTATCTCATACAATGTCTGTACGCCAGTCACTCCCTACAGAAAAGTAGGGGGAAGGAGGGGGAAGGGGGGAAGGAGTATGGGGGAAGGAGTATGTGCAGTGTCTGGAACCATTGTATGTCCCTCTGAGGTTGCCCTTATCTTGACCTAGTATATGACTAAGAGGGCTCACTGTCTTTTCTGAGCTTACCCAGGAGGGGGGTGTATTTTAGATCGGAGTATCTAGACTTGACAATTGATATATGCCATTGGATGAGGTAATGTTGTGGTACCAAGCATGAGATTGAAACCTTGTCTTAGGAGCCAAACTGACGATAATTTATAAGCTAATGCTATCTAGCTATGGGATACTCCCCTTTCAAGTAAAAGGTCTTTGTTAAGTTGAGAGGGGTGTATCTTGGCTATAAATGAAACTAAGAATTGTTTTGTAAGAACTCAGAGAATTCATTTATAGACACTGAATTGATCTGAGAGTCAAAAAGGCTATGGTGAAGCTTATATATATTTAAAGATGGAATTATAATATAACTCTGACTTGTTGTGGTTGGCTCTCTCATATTGAGTAATACAGGAAATTACCACGGCAGCTGTCATATGCCTTTTACTGAGGAGTGGCTTCCGTCTAGCCACTCTAACCATAAAGGCATGCTGCAGAGATGGTTTGTCCTTCTGAAGGTTTTCCATATCCCACAGAAGAACTCTGAACGCTCTG
>NW_019951574.1:0-1014 GCF_002910315.2 Salvelinus sp. IW2-2015 | reverse complement strand
CAACAATATTTTCAGGCATCTCCTTGTCTGAAGGACAAGTGGATAAACAGGTTAATGTCAAGCTCTGCATGTTTTTTTTCAAAAGTCTCATGGAAGGTAGTTCTACATTGAACACCACACATTGGCTGCTTCTGTAGGCTGAATGATAGAACAGCTATAATTTAAAGCGGGTACAGCCTCTGTGTTCACAGTAAACGCGCTCTGGAAGTTGCACAGAATTTTCACAACGTTCAAGTTTGCGCTCAGTAGAACTGAGATTTGCTCAGTGTCTGGAAAATGAGGGAACATTACCGGGCAGCCGGCCAGATAGTACCAGTCGGCAGGCCAGATAGGACCAGTCAGCAGGTCAAATAGGAACAGTCGGCATCCCAGATAAGACCAGTAGGCCGGCCAGATAGGACCAGTTGGCTGGCCAGATAGGACCAGTCAGCAGGCCAGATAGAACCAGTCAGCAGGCCAGATAGTACCAGTCATCCAGCCAGATAGTACCAGTCGCCTGGCCGGCTAGATGGGACCAGTCGGCCGGCCAAGTAATAAATAAGGAAAATAATCAAATGTGCATGGCGTGGGCTTGGAATATGTTATCGTGATGACCCTTTGACCTTGTGTGTGTCTTTCTGGCGGTCAGTAAGAGTGTAGAGTACACCCAGAAGACTATGAATGAGGCTCTGCAGAAGGTGAAGGGAATGAGGGCTGACCTAGGAGGTATAAAGATTGTTCAGCCTTTAAAACATATCTACAGCCATCCCTGCCTTCCCGACCAGCCTAGACAGGTAGCTA
This sequence comes from Salvelinus sp. IW2-2015, assembly GCF_002910315.2. Taxonomy (NCBI): domain Eukaryota; kingdom Metazoa; phylum Chordata; class Actinopteri; order Salmoniformes; family Salmonidae; genus Salvelinus; species Salvelinus sp. IW2-2015. Next base: position 234 of record NW_019951574.1, on the reverse strand, counting down.
ACACAGCTTACTCATACACCTTATACACAAACAATCACATACACACTATAATTCAGACAGGTTCCCTCAAACTCCTCAGACCATTCCACGACATCAATCACATGTACTGCATGTTCACTACAATGGCATGTTACGTTACACAGAGTTACACCCAACCAATGGCATGTTTAGTTACAGAGTTACACCCAACCAATGGCATGTTTAGTTACAGAGTTACACCCAACCAATGGCATG
>NW_019951573.1:4778-5542 GCF_002910315.2 Salvelinus sp. IW2-2015 | reverse complement strand
TATAAATCAATTTGATTTGAAACAAACTCCAGTGCGAGCACCTCTATGCTATTTATAGCTAATTTCTTCCACAAATCCTGTTAATTAGGTTAGGCCTAGAGCACGACAATACTAAGAATCCTGAAACAGGGCTTCCAAAATACCCTCAAGAGGTCCCTCAGATTGTGTGTATAATTAACTTGATATGCTGAACTGTGTGAAACAGCTCCCTCTGGAGGTAAGGGAGTTCACCCACATAGCCTTAATATTGGGGAAAGGTGTTCACGTCAGACTACAGTAGTGTTCTGGGGTCGTCTCCAGCTGGTCATCATCCTCCCTCTAACTGGGTTTTACACAACACTATTCACATTGCTCAGTAGTGTAAACAGCAAACAGGAAACACTTTCTCGGCTCAGATTCATCAACAATCAAAACATTTTTAAATAACTCAAGATTGTTGTTGTTTAAAAACCACAGGACACAAGAAGGAAACACCAGAGGATTAGATAATAAATTASAGACAAACAGACTTCCTGATCAATTGATAAGTCAAACATTATTGCCCCCAGGGGTTACCTTTTTAATGGTTTTAGTCTGGACTAAGGCAAGCTCTCTGTTCTCATCCGCAACGTAGAGCGACAGCTTGACATAGGGATCACTGCAGAGAGAGAAGGGAAAAGAGAAGAGACTATTATTAAGACAGTTGATGATGAGATCTTCATGCTCAAGTTAATGACAGCAAAGGGCTACTGTCTCAAGACAGTGTGCTGCAGGGGTGACGCCTG
>NW_019951573.1:0-2062 GCF_002910315.2 Salvelinus sp. IW2-2015 | reverse complement strand
TGTAAAACACTGAGCCAAACTCGTAGACCAGTACTAACCTTCCGCAGCCAGACCTAGACCAGGTAAACCCTTGAGCCCAACCTATGCAGTAAACCCTTGAGCCAAATCCTAGACTCGTAAACCTTGAGCCAAACCTAGACTGGTAAGCTTTGAGGCCAAACCTAAGACTGGTAAACCTTGAAGCCCAACCTAGACTGGAAACCTTGAGCCAAACCTAGACTGGTAAACCTTGAGCCAAACCTAGACAGTAAGACCTGAGGCCAAAACAGACTAGTAAACCTTGAAAGCGCAAACCTAAGACTAGTAAACTTGCACCAGGCCAAACGTTCACAAGATTACTAAACTGATTACTTCCAAGTCACTATGAACCCAGATCCATTAGTTAAGAGAAATGAGGCTATGTCATCTGTTTTACCCAATGGATTTCTACCAAGGTTCAGTCTTGGAGGTTGGCGACCCTAAGCTTGTCCCCCTCCTTTTGAAAATGTTAAAAAATAAAAGCTAACAATTTAATGTGCTTTGTATGCTGAACAAGATTATGAAAAGCCGTTAATTAGAGACGAGTGGCGTTCTACTTCTTCTCGTTGTCTGCTGCCATCAATCGCAGGGCCTGCAGGTACTCATGAGGGTCCTGCGTTTAAAACACAGCTTTTCTACTGTTCATCACTACATATCTGAAATATACGCCTAACCAGTCCCGTGATAGGATGCATCCGACTCAGATAGACACATATCCTGCAGATATCGCTGTGCTTTCATGCCCCATTGCGGGTAAGATCTGTGTGTTGTCAATGAACCCATGCCCTCTACCGAGTGCGATAAAGAAAAACAACATCAATCATCTCATTAGCTTCTGCCAGCGGACACCCCCGTTTTAGTTAACACATTTCTACTCTACCTATTGTTTCCGTGTTCCTGGATTAGTGCACGCAAAGGGCGCCTCTAGTGAGTTGTGTCCCAAATGGCTCCCTATTCGTGCACCAAATAGGGAATCCTGGTCAAAGTAGTGCACTATATATGGGGAATAAGGCGTTCCAAATCTGGCACGGCACAGAAGGTTTACTAGTCTAGGTTTGGCTCAAGGTTTACCAGTCTAGGTCTGGCTCAAGGTTTAATAGTCTAGGTTTGCGCAATGTCTTTGGAATGTTCTAGAGAATTCAAAAAGGGCAGCAGTGGTAGCCAAACACACAGAAACACAGCCTAGCTCATGCTCACCTGGCTCCGATAATGTCTTTCTTTGCCAGATCAATGCCTGCCACAACCTTGACACGGAGAACTCTGGTTTCATTCTGCAAAAGAAAAAAACAAACATTTTAAAATAAAAACATATTTTATCACACAACAGTCGAAATGCTTTGAATGGATAACATTGTTGGCAGCCTCAGTCTGCCTTGGCCAATAGGCCTACTTCTAAAACAAAAAGTCGTGTTAGATAACTGTAGCTGTGCCTGTATTTTTCATCCTATAGCTTGTTATCCATTTGCTTTTTTCTTTATGGTGAGTAAACATGTCATCAGCGCTTTTATTTCCCTGACTGATCAAAACTCATTTTTCTCCATGCTGTCTCGTCTCTCTTGCAGCAGATATATAGAGAGCAATATGTTTGGAACATCGAATCGCAATACATATTCACCTAGTGTACAAAACATTAGGAACACCTTCCTAAGATTGAGTTGCAACCCCTTTAGCCCTGAGAACTGCCTCAATGTGTCAGGGCATGGACTATACAAGGTGTCGAAAGTGTTCCACAGGGATGCTGGCCCATATTGACTCCAATGCATCRGACAGTTGTGTCAAGTTGGCTGGATYTCCTTTGGGTGGTGGACCATTCTAGATACACACGGGAAACCGTTGAGCGTGAAAAAGCAGCATTGCAGTTCTACCATACCCCATTCAAAGGCACTTAAATCTGTTGTCCTGCCCATTCACTCTGAATGGCACACATACACAATCCATGTCTCAAGGCTTAAAAATCATTCTTTAACCTGTCTCCTCCCCTTCATCTACACTGATTGAAGTGGATTTAACAAGTGGAGGGATCATAGCTTTCACCTGATCTATG
>NW_019951572.1:7160-8243 GCF_002910315.2 Salvelinus sp. IW2-2015 | reverse complement strand
TGTTGTTGTTGTTGTTGTCCACATACGGTCCTCCAGGGACCCACCGACCCGGATAAACCCAACCCAGACCAAGTGTGACCTATGACCCTGTCCAAGTAGTGCACCGTTTAGAGAATAGGGTGCGGGTTTTTGAACTCTGACCTCGTTTCTAACCACGACCCGGGTCTCTAGTTTCAAAGCAAACCCGACCCCAAAAATTCTTAAGTACCGACCCGATCCAAATCATTTTTTTTTTGTCCCGAAACTCCATGGAGTCTCAACTCTCCGTTAGCCAAGTCCCGCCTCAACGGCATCCCCCTTGTGACATCATATCCTGTACGGGAACTCTAACAGGAAGTGTTTCAGGACTGGGTTGACGGGGACCCTCGCGACCCGCTCCACCTCGCCGCCGCACGTCTCCACGACCTGTTTCCTGCACAGCTCCTGGAGCGTCGGGCGCTGCTTCCTGTACGGGACAGTCAGGCTTTTCTTKGAGGAAMTCATGTAGTGTTCCAGTAGGAGGAAGAGGCAGGGGAAAGAGTGRTCACTTCCTGCCAGGCTGAACRGCTGTCCCTTATAGATGATGCGTACGCTGACCGGGCCGCTGGCGGCGCGATAGGACAASGTGAAGAAGACGTCTTTCTGACGACTGTCCCGGATCAAGAATGTTCCCGTGGCAACGTCCTTCAGTCGACTGTGAGCCTGCGGGGAGGAGGAAGAGGAGGAGGACAGAATCAATAACAAATCAATCAATAATGAATTTAATTTTAGTTTTAAATAATACATGCATTTAAAAACAAGATGTTCATTTGATTCCAGATGAAAACAGTAACATTTGAAATAATTAAAACACTTTTTTTTTTTAATTTATGTAATAAATTGAATCATTCCTGTTTAATATGTCAAGTTCCCAAAATAGGTTAAATACTTCAGGTTGAAAAGGAGAAGTATTTTATTTATTTATTTATACAACCAAATCAAAAAACATTTGATGTAAAAATGGCAAGTCGCAAACAAAATAGAATATAACGGATACGGTTTTAATTTGTAAAACATCTTTAAAGACCTGAGTCACTAAGAGCTTTTTAATTGTTTAATTTTTTT
>NW_019951572.1:3686-5543 GCF_002910315.2 Salvelinus sp. IW2-2015 | reverse complement strand
GGGTCACAAAGTGCTTTACAGATACCCAGCCTTAAGGCCCAATGCCGAGGCGAGGAAACGGCTGTCTTTCTATAAGTGAGTATTATGTACAATGTCACCGATGTTAGACGTTGTACCGAGTTGACGCAACGCTGTGACGCGCCGTGAGTTAAAACAACTGATAAGAAGTCAATGACAACATCAGAGAACATTACAGCTGTCTGTCTGCCTACCTGTCTGTCTGTCTGTATCTTTCTGCCTTTGTCTGCCTACCTGCCGGTCTGTCTGTATCTGTCTGTCTGCCTACCTACCGGCCAGTCTGCTTAAAAATGTAAACTTTTTTTTAACCTTTATTTAACTAGGCAAGTCAGTTAAGAACAAATTGTTATTTACAATGACGGCCTACCGGGGAACAGTGGGTTAACTGCCTTGTTCAGGGGGCAGAACGACATATTTGTCCCTTGTCAGCTCAGGGGGATTCGTTCTAGCAACCTTTCGGTTATTGACCCAACGCTCTAACCACTACCTGCCTCCCCCGGGGGCTGTGTTGTTGACCAGGCCAAGCCCAAACAACCGCAGCTGAGGTGTATACTAACTGATAGTCCCATTTGATGTTGGGCCAAACCTCAAAAAAGTGACAATTGTTGCCAAGAGAACAAGCGTGGATTATAAACATTCTCCATCCTAGCTACTAAGTAAATTGACATTGATTTTAGCCATCCCTGTCCCTAACTAGGATCACAACTCTAAAGCTGTTCCCAGTTAACTAGACTCTAACAATAATGTTGTAGATATATATAGCAGTAGGTAATAGTAGTAGATGTATCCGGCAAAAAATTTAGTTTGTTATTAGTTCCCCAAAAATATTTTATGACAATATGTAATTTATTATGTACAAAATGGTGTATCGTTAGGCTGCTTTATGACGGCACAATTCAATTGCACAATAATCAATGTTGCGAAACAAAAACTAAAAATCTATTTGAAAAAAAAACCATGTAAAATCCACAATAGGCCGTGTTCAATTATTCTTACCGTTTTGCAAAACGAGTGCAATGTCGTTTTTTTTCTGTTGCACTTTTTATATTTTCCGAATCAGAATCGAGTTTTTAAACCGAATCACAGCGGTATTAATCCTGTTCTTGATCATCAATAGACGTCCAAACTAGTAGAGGGAAGGCGCGGTAATCTGACGTTATAGTATTATCCACATTGTTTTTCACGTCCTCTCTCTCCTTGTTGGTTTGATCATCTGTCCGCTGCTGTTCGGTAAGGAGCTAAATAAACGTTCAGGCCATAAACTACACTAACACAACGAGTGATTCCTGTAAAATTATCCGTTTCACTTTCGTTTTAAAGTGAACAGCGTTTCTGAGAAATCCCTTTATACTGTCCTCTCCGCTAGGAGTGTCTCACCACTCAACTGTAGAGCCTCTCTCTAGCTTCCCTCTTTAGACCTCTCTCTAGCTTCCCTCTTAGGTTCGCTTCCATTCAAAGGTTTTATAGTAAAACTGTCGCTTCACAGAAAAAACCAGTATCTTTACTTTCAAACACTTGACTCGTTGTGAAGCAGAATCCACGTTCGTTTCAATTATCTGATGCTTCTCCCCCTAATAGACTAGGGCCAACATTCTGAGAAGTGGGCGCTGGGTCAGGAAACTTCATTTGCATAATCTGTTTAAACTTTCATGACAAGAAGTCTTCTACTTGAGTACAAGTCTAAAAGTATTTTTATTTTTAAATATATACTTAAAGAATCAAAGTAAACGTAATTGCTAAAAAAAAATAAAAAAAATATCGAAAGTTAAAAGAATAAATAATTGCAAACTGTTTCTGGAGTGTGCATCTGGCTACATTACCCACATGTCCTGTATACCC
>NW_019951572.1:0-3661 GCF_002910315.2 Salvelinus sp. IW2-2015 | reverse complement strand
TCCTAGGTTTCGCATCCATTCAAAGGTTTTATAGTAAAACTGTCGCTTCACAGAAAAAAACCAGTATCTTTACTTTCAAACACTTGACTCGTTGTGAAGCAGAATCCACGTCCGTTTCATTTACATTGCTTCTCCCCTATATAGACTAGTGGCCACATTCTGAGAATGTGGGCGCTGGGTCAGGAAACTTCATTTGCATAATCTGTTTTAACTTTCATGACAAAGAAGTCTTCTACTTGAAGTACAAGTCTTAAAATATTTTTATTTTTAAATATATTACGTAAGATAAAAGTAAACGTAATTGCTAAAAAAAAATAAAAAAAATATCGAAAGTTAAAAGAATAAATAATTGCAAACGTTTTGGAGTGTGCATTTCTGCTGACTATCTATGGCTACATTATCACCTACATGTCCTGTACTACCTTTACGTTATAGTCTATATCTACCGCTACATATGTCATGTATTTTTTAACTTTGTTCATTCTCATACAGTTATACCCTACATTCCTTGCGTATATTAAAAGTAAAACATCACTCTTTTAACATCATTGTACTAATCACGATACATAGCCACATGACTGTGTACTCTATGTCATGCACAAGAAACTTTTAACACCATACAATTAGCTATATGAAGTTCCTTCGGTCATCACTCCTACTACTACCCACTCCGACCCACTTATGTCCTGTATCTCAGACTGTGCCTAGCATACCCACTCATGCTCATATGTCATGGTGCACCGCATACAGTAGCACTCCTACGTGTACCGAATTCCTGTAAAAACTTGCCACTTGTCGGATTAACTTCCCTAACATGATAAATTAAACATATCAACAAACGAATATATTAATATCATAAGTGTGTTTAGAATTTTTATATAATTACTGGGTTTTTCTGTGAGCTGACAGTATTTATCTCTATAAAACGCTCGTCTGTTGAATGTGGAACGTTGAAGAATCCTCTATGAAGCTGATAAGCTTAAGAGCATTACGCTCTACAGGTTCGAAGGTGTGTTGAGACACTGCCTAGCGCAGAAAAGAGGACAGGTAGTCATATAAAGGAGGTGTATTTCTACAGAAGAACGTCAAAATGCTACTCGATTTATTTCTTCCATCACTTTAAACGAAAAGTCATGGTGAAACGGAACTAAATACAATCAGTTAAATTGTAAATACAGTGCAAGGAGAAGTACATCACTCGTCCCTTGAATGTCGTTAAGTGATTAGTTAGTTTTGGCCGAAGTTAAATGTTTCAAAGTTATCTATTATGACACTGTTATTTTTAAGCTGCTTGTTCTCAATTCCCTTCCTGGTGACCATTATTCGAACTCCACAGTGCCGACACAGCACCATATGATCACACAACAAGCCACAGGGAGATGTACGCGCGACGTCTGAAAACACCCACACATCTGCGCAGATAGTTTAAATACGCATTTTATATAACAGATCAATTATTACGCCAGCTCTTATTACTCTCGGTAATAATACTTATCTAGTTTGGTATCGTGCGTCTATGGATGATTCTATAAGTAAATACACCTATTATACATCACTCTTCTGTGAATCTCGGCTCTTTATAAAACTCGAGGACTTCTCATCTGTTACAACACTTACGCAATAGAACAAGTATAAAGTAGCAGTGTAGTACAAGTGCAACACAGACAAAACAGAAGTTACACCTCGGATACATTAGCCAACTACGTTTGCAACTATTACCATTTAAGAAATATATATATTGAACACGTAGAACAAAAGTCTATCATTTGCTTTACCTACGCAGGACTTATAGAATTGACTGGGCCAGTGGTTGGTGTCACGGTATACGCGAGGCCACCGATTTGGATATTACCCTGGTTTGGACGCTTCTCATACATCAAATAGCATTTTTAGTTTTTGTTTCGCAAAATTGTTATGTGGTGCATCGGAATCTGGCCGTCATTAAAGCACGCTAACGATACACCATTTGTCTACAAGTAAATAAAGGTGGACAATATGTCATAAATATTTTTGGGGAACTAATAACAAACAAATTTTTTGTGAAAGTATATGGGCCTTGGGGTTAGCACTATCTAACGGCTGGCACATCTGTACTGATAGACTGCAATCCAATTTAGCCTATCTGCATAGGTGTTGAGGTTTATTATTGTCAAAATGACATCACGATACAGCGGATCTGGATAGGTATATCTACAACATTATTGTACATTACCCTACATGTCCTGTATACCCTACATTACCCTACATGTCCTGTATACCCTACATTACCCTACATGTCCGGTATACCCTACATTACCCTACATGTCCTGTATACCCTACATTACCCTACATGTCCTGTACACCCTACATTACCCTACATGTCCTGTATACCCTACATTACCCTAAATAAATAAAAAATAAAATATATAAATATATATTTTTTAAATAAAATGGTGCGGTCTGGTTTGCGTAGTGTATATATATTGAGTGTCAAGGGGGAAAAGGTATGGAGTAAAATGCACATTATTTTCTTCAGGAATGTAGTGAAATAAAAGCTAAAGTTAAATTTAAATAGTGAAGTACAGATACCCTTGAAAATTACTTAAGTAATGCTTTAAAGTATTATTACTTAAGTTGTTCTCAATTCCCTGCCGGTGACCGTTATCGGCCCCTCACAACACCATGTCGCACACGCCGCTCCCCATCCCCCACCACCGCAGTTTGAGACATTTTATAAATGTTAATTTAACCTTTATTTAACCAGGTAATAAATGTATTAATTCTATATATATAACCTTAACCCTTTATTTAACCAGGTAGGCCAGTTGAGAACAAGTTCTCATTTTACAACTGCGACCTGGACAAGATAAAGCAAAGCAGTGGGACACAAACAACAACACAGAGTTACACATGGGATAAACAAAATATACCAGTTAATAATATAGTAGAACAAAAGTCTATCATTTGCTTTACCTAGCAGAGACTTATAGATGACCTGGAGCCAGTGGGTTTGGTGGCGGATATGAAGCGAGGGCCAGCCAACGAGAGCATACAGGTCGCAGTGGTGGGTAGTATATGGGGCTTTGGTGACAAAACGGATGGCACTGTGATAGACTGCATCCAATTTGTTGATTAGAGTGTTGGAGGCTAATTTTGTAAATTACATCGCCGAAGTCGAGGATCGGTAGGATGGTCAGTTTTACGAGGGTATGTTTGGCAGCATGAGTGAAGGATGCTTTGTTGCGAAATAGGAAGCCGATTATAGATTTAATTTTGGATTGGAGATGTTTGATGTGATTCTGAAAGGAGAGTTTACAGTCTAACCAGACACCTAGGTATGTGTAGTTGTCCACGTATTCTAAGTCAGAGCCGTCCAGAGTAGTGATGCTGGACGGGCAGGCAGCAATCAGTTGAATAGCATGCACTTAGTTTTACTTGCGTTTAAGAGCAGTTGGAGGCCACGGAAGGAGAGTTGTATGGCATTGAAGCTCGTCTGGAGGTTTGTTAACACAGTGTCCAAAGAGGGGCCAGAAGTATACAGAATGGTGTCGTCTGCGTAGAGGTGGATCAGGGAATCACCAGCAGCAAGAGTGACATCATTGATGTATACAGAGAAAAGAGTCGGCCTGAGAATTGAACCCTGTGGTACCCCCATAGAGACTGCCAGAGGTCCGGACAACAG
>NW_019951571.1:2617-5545 GCF_002910315.2 Salvelinus sp. IW2-2015 | reverse complement strand
AGGACAGGAGGAGGATAGAGAGGAGGAGGATAGAGAGGAGGAGGACAGGAGGAGGATAGAGAGGGTGGGTCTCTGGCCGTATGTTTGACACCCTGATCTATACAGAGTGAAACTGGATGGTACTAACCGTCTGAACTTCTAGACTTCTCCCTGTCAGTTAACACTATCACCGTTTCCCTTCACTGTGGCAATTGTGCTCGAATCAATGCAATATTAGCCACTTTCAACGCAACATACTGAAGCAAACGGAACTACGCAAGAGATGTTGTTGTGGGCTGAACGCATAGGAGTAGGATTCCAGACTGCAATAGAATCCTACGACTCAGTCGGTACTCTACACAGACCTGTGCGGCATAGCCAATCAGAGTTGCAGTAGGCCTATATGCAAATAGACCATTGCCATATATGGATCTGTGTCATTTACCTTGAACTGGACTGTGTTTACAGCTGTGGTCGTGAGTAGATGCGCTTGTTTCGAGATCAAAGCGAGAGCTGCATGTAGCCACTTAAGCACATGGTGTTCATCTCCTTTACTAGTTAGTGAGTTATTAGCCCAGTTACAGATCATTAGTAGTCAGCAATGGGGGAGTGGTTGCTTCCTACAAGAGCACAAAACGTCTACATTTCTAGACATCTTTAAAATGCCAGTCAGGTAAAGAGTTTGTTTCTGTCTTAAAGGGGCAGTGTTGTATTTTGAGACAGGCTTGAATAAGCTAAGTAGCCAATAGGCAGAGGGTAGCATAATGTGTCTGATTCTCTGTAATAATGGTATGGGAATAATAATGCATTTTATTTTGGTGTTTCTTGAATCCAACAACACAACAACATTGTCAGTCACGTCCTTGTCTGAAGGACAAATGGATAAACAGGTTAATGTTAAGCTCTGCATGAGTTTAAAAAAAAGTCTCATTGAATGTAGTCCCACATTGAACACCACACATTGGCTGCTACTGTAGGCTGAATGATAGAACAGCTATTTCCATGTTAAAATGTTATGGGATGCATTTTCTCCATTGTTTTTGATGGTAGGCTACTCTGGTAGGTCTACATTATGATCAAATAGCGTGGCCACTATTACAACTGAAACTTAAAGCGGGTACAGCCTCAGTGTTCACAGTAAACGCGCGCTGTTCAAGTTTGCACTCAGCAGACCTGAATTTGTTCAGAAATGCGGAAGATATTATTTAGAGGGACATTGGTTGTGCACCTGTTCTGCCCTCTGTTGACCCCGGAAGCTACTCAACTTCTAAAGAAAACATAGTTAGTTTGTATTAAAGCTCACCTCGTCCACAGCAAATACAAAAGTCCTTTCCTAAAGAAAGTTTCAATAAAAGCTCACCCTCTCCACAGCAATACAAGTCCTTCCTCAGGGGTTATAAAAGCTCACCCTCTTCACCAGTATTACAAGTCTTCCTAAGAGTTTGATATAAGCTCACCCCTCCACAGTAATACAAGTCTTCCTAAGGGTTTATAAAAGCTCACGCTCTCCACAGAATACAAGTCCTTCCTCAGGGTTTAAGAAGGCCACCCTCTCCCAACAGCAATACAAGTCCTTCCTAAAAAGGGTTTATAAGTCACCTCTCCACCAGTAAATTACAAGTCCTTCTAAGAGTTTATAAAGCTCGCCCTCTCCACAGCAATACACGTCTTCCTGAGTTATAAAGGCTCACCGCCTCTACACAGCAATACAAGTCCTTTCTAAAAAGTTAATAAAGTCTCACCCTCTCTCACACGCATACAAGTCCTTCCTAAGGGTTTTATAAAGGCTCACCCTCCGTCCACAACAATAGCAAGTCCTTCTAAGAGTTTAATAAAGCTTCCACCTCTCCACAGCAATACAAGTCGCTTCCTAAGGTTTATAAAAGCTCACCCTCTCCACAGCAATACAAGTCCTTCCTAAGGGTTTTATAAAGCTCACCCTCTCCACGATAAATATGCCAATGGATCCACATTTATTAGAGGGAAAAGCCCAGAGCGGATCCCAGTTACCACTCGTGAACAAGTATGTGTCCCAAAATGCACCCTATTCCTACAACTTTTTGCATACTTACTATGCTTTCTGATGTGAAACTAGTGCAGCTATAGTAGGGACATAGAGGCCATGTTTGGATGCAGGCAGTATTTTCCACGCACATGATTTCCCAGGCCCAAAGATCGAGACGGGAGTTCTTTTTCACGTCAATTACACAATCACATTACTGTGGTTACATAATAATGTCCAGCACTAGGAACACAACCAGAGTCCCACAGGCCAGGCTGAGTTTGAAGAACCAGAGTCCCAGGCCAGGCTGAGGACAAAACCATGAGTCCCAGGCAGGCCATGAGGCCAGAAGACAGAAGTCCAGCCCAGCTGAGGACCAAGATATCCAGGCTAGTCCAGACACCAGGCTAGGATCGACCGTCAGGCCAGGGCTGAGGCCAGAACACAGAGTCCCAGCCAGGCTGAGGAACAAGAACAGAGTCCCAGGCCAGGCTGAGGACGACAACCAGAGTCCCAGGCCAGGCCGAATGAGGAACCAGAACCAGAGTCTCAAGGCCAGGGTGAGGCTAGAACCAGAGTCAAGGCCAGGTGAGCGTAGAACGCAAGCCAGGCCAGGGCTTGAGGAGAAGAACCAGAGTCTCAGGCAGGCTGAGGACAGAACCCAGAGCAGGCCAGGCTGAGGATTACGGAACCAGAGTCCCTAGGCCAGGCTGAGGCAGACCAAGAAGAGAGAGTCAGGCAGGCATAACCGAGCCATGAGGAGCTAGTAAACCAAAGCCAGGCCAGGCTGAGAGTTAGAACCAGAGCTAGGCCCAGGCTTGAGGTCAGAGAAACCCAGGGAAGGTTCCCCCCCCCAGGCCCAGGGCTGAGGTAGCACAGATCCCAGAGCCCAGGCCAGGCTGAGGACGAACCAGAGCCAGGCCAGGCCAATGAGGCCAAGAATCAGT
>NW_019951571.1:0-1389 GCF_002910315.2 Salvelinus sp. IW2-2015 | reverse complement strand
GCGACCACCACAGAACATCAACAGTGTTAATCACGCTGTCCATGTTGCTGAAGCTGAAACATAATCATAGCCATTTCTGACTGAAAAGTTCTCTTACCGAAATCCCTCATTCCCTATTCCCTCAACCCTTGCTCTCTCTATTATGACAATAGGGCATGACTTATTGCATATCATAATCACGTCAATAAATTGGTCATAAACTCAGATAACCGTAACAGCAAAACGGATGCAGAGGACGTGACAAACCCAAAACAGGGGAATGTTTACTGGTTGTTCAGGAGGGAAAGGGGAAGTCAGATCTGTGGAATATATTTGACTTAGATGTGTAAACTACTGGAGATCCAGATAAAGGAAGGGTAAAGGAACACGCGCTGGGTGAGTATTTTAAGTGCCAAGCAGGTGCTGTTAGATTACAATAAACCATTTCTGACCAATATAACCATAAACCATTTCTGACCAATATAACCATATACCATTTCAGTAGAACATGTCTTAGWGTGATGGACTGTTCCATCCCCACGGCCTACACAATGGATTAGTCCACTTAGACAGGCGCAAATCAGAAAGGTGTCATGTACACCATGATAAATATGGAGGTTACTCTACCTCCCAAATATCACTAGTGYCAGGTACAGAGCAGGGTACTGAAACCCCATATCACTAGTGACAGGTACAGCGTGGGGTACWGAAACCCCCATATCACTAGTGACATGTACAGAGTGGGGTACTGAAACCCCCATATCACTAGTGACAGGTACAGCATGGGGTACTGAAACCCCCATATCACTAGTGACAGGTACAGCATGGGGTACTGAAACCCCCATATCACTAGTGACAGGTACAGAGTAGGGTACTGAAACCCCATATCACTAGTGACCAATCTGGGAAAATAGAAAAAGAGAGATCCTGTATGCAGCGACCAGAGTAAGCTGTAGGAGGCTGGTCCTCAGGGCTACCTCATTTATATGCTGAGCACACACAGCCTAGTGCAGGGACACTCAATGCTGTTTAAACACACACACACACACACACACACACACACACACACACACACACACACACACACACACACACACCACACACCACACACAACCACACACACACACACACCCACACACACGTCACAAAACTCAAGCCTGGTTTATTCCTACCTACCCATTTCATTTATTCTGCTCTAATTCAACTTTCACTGAGCTGTCTGCACACACCCCCTTCCTTAAATTGGAAGACACATTTCAGTTGAATGCACTCAGTTGTACAACTGAACTAGGTATCCCACTTTCCCTTCCTCAAACCTCTCCCCTCTACTCTCTCTCCTTCCTCCCTCCCTTCTACTCTCTCTCCTCCTCTCCACCCCTCCCTCCCTCCTCTACCCTCCCTCCTCCCTTC
>NW_019951570.1:0-5546 GCF_002910315.2 Salvelinus sp. IW2-2015 | reverse complement strand
TCTCTCGCCCTTCTCCCCTCTCTCTCCCTCTTCCCTCCATCCCTCTCTCTTCTCCTTCCTCCGCCATCACTCTCTCTCCTCCTCCCCTCCCTCCTCTCTCCTTCCTCCTCGCCTTCTATTTGTCGCCTCCTTCCCTTCTTCTCTCCTCTCCCTCACCCCTCTCTATTTCCCTCCTCCTCATGCTCGTCTCTCTCCCTTACTCTCCCTCCCCCTCGCTCTCTCTCCCTCTCTCCCTCCCCCTCAGCTCTCTCTTCCCATCCTTTCCCTCCCTCACTTCCTTCCCTCCCTCCCCTCCCTCTCTCCCTCTTCTCCCCCCTCTCGATTTCCCTCCCTCCCCTCATCTCTCACTCCCCTCTCCTCACCCCTCTCTGCCTGCCTCTCGTCTTCCTCAGCCTTCTCTTTCTTTCCCTCCCCCCTCCCCTCTCTCCCGCCTCCCTATCTGCCTCCACCTTCTCTCCCTCCAAAAGCTCTCTTTCCCTCACCCCTTCTCTCATCCCTCCGTCCCACCCTCTCTCTTCCTCCCCCCTCCCTCCCCCCTCTCTCCCCCCTCTCTGCCTCACCTCCTCTTTCTTTCCCTTCCCCCTCTCTCCCTCCCCATCTCGCCACCACCTTCTCTCCCCCTTCCTTCTCTTTCCCTCCCCCCTTTTCCCTCTCTTTCCCCTCCCCCTCTCCCTCTCTCTTCCTCCCCAATCCCCTTTCTTTCCTCCCCCTTCCCTCTCTTTGCTACTATCCTCCGCCGACTCACCCCCACCCACTTCCTGCTCTTCTCTTCCTCCTCCCCCCTACCTCCTCCCGTCCATCACTCTTCCTCCCAGCAGCGCCCTCCTCCTGTCCCCACTCTGTCCGTTCCTCCTTCGCTTCCCATGCTCGCTTACTTCTTCGTCCCCCCCCTCGCGTGTCTCTTCCCTTATAGTCCCCCTCCTAACTCCCTACCCCTGCATTACCTCTCGTCTACTCCTTCATCGTTGGCTAGCGCTATACTCGACACTAACGTACTCTCACCCGTTTCCCACATGATCACCTCTACCTCTCCTGACACTCATCCCCTCTACCTCCTCGACACGCCGTCCTCTCTTCCCTTCTTCGCTGAGGCCAACGCCCAACCATCCTCCCCTAATTACACTCCTCCTCTCTTCCTCTTGACTCCTCCTCTCGTCATCACTTCTCTCTCACTCGCTCTCTCATGTCCCTCCTACCGTCGTTCCCTCCTACCTTCTCGTCCTGCCTCTCTCCCTCACCCCTCTCTCCTTCTCCTTTCTCCTCTCTCGTTCCCTTCCCTATCCACTCCCTCTCCTAACGTCTTCACCCCTAATCGCGTCAACCTACACACCATCCCCTCCCTCCCCTCTTTCGCTCTCCTCCCTCTGCTCTGCCTCCCTCGCTTTAATACCCGCCTTCGCTCCAGTGTCTTCTTATCATACTCCGCCTCATTCCGATGCTCTGATCAATCTTTATGTTGATCAACGTTACCGCTTTAGACGGACTGCTTAGACGGTAGTTTCTAGACTCGTGCCCACGTCGACAGATGCTAAAGCCCTGCCAGATGCCACTCGCGATCCAGGCTTAACTTCATACACTCGACCTCTGCACGTGCCATATCCTCGCAGTCGGAGCAGCATCCAGTCTCACTATCGCAACGCGTGAACGCTAATCACCGGAGTCTCTCTGCTCGGCGCGACAAGCTTCACTGATACTCTATCACTCGTCCGACTGATCGATCTGGTACGTCTCCTTGTCAGCTACCATGCCGCTCTACTGACGGGGGGGCGGGGGGGGGGGGTATGGCGCGAGGCTGAACAACAGGGGAAAGAACACACCCGACTGGGCAAGTGTGTTTAATGCTACCTGTTCCAGACATGTCTCATGATGAGAGGAGGGGTAATGTGGAGCAGGTTGTGGGGATTAGGGCAGTTTGCTGCCTGCTAAGGGTTGGTTTGGCTGGGAGACTGCATGGTGAGGCCTTTTCAGCATCCCAAATGGCACCCTAATCCCTTAGTACTGAACTACTAACCAGGGTCCTGGTCTAAAGTAGTGCACTATTTAGGGAATAGGGTGCCATTTGGGTTGCARRTCTGGTGTCTGATGCACCAGGAACCTTCATTTCCTGTCACATGGAGTTTATAAAACACTTCCCATAAATATGTTCATTATAAGGCCAGACATTACACGTCCCCCCCACACACACAGAGACAGACCTCTGAGCTATAAACGTTGAGCAAAAAGACCAGCATTTCTCAGATAAAACAACTACAGGGATTTAACAACCCCAAAAAAACTAAAAGAATGTAAATACACTGTATTAATTTATTCAATAAAGTCCTAAAAACATCACAGGCACAGGATAAGAACTGATCCTGGGTCATAAACTAGCTGATATGAACACACCAGCTCAACCCAGGAGGTGCTGGGAGACCTGAACAGACCTGGGTCGTTTCTGTAAACCAGGAAGTGTTCTATGATCTGAAAGATTATTGTGATCTAAAAAGGCAAAAGTGATCCTGAATCCGATCCTGAATCAGATCCTCTGAGATGCTTGATGCATATGGCCTCTGGTGGAATAAGGGTTAAATAGATAAAAATGTTGATTTTAGAGCTGTGTCGACCCAGCCCKCTGTGGGTACAATTAGCAGTCTGCCTGTATCTTGTCAGGGATTGGGTATATCTCTCAGTGGAGCGCTAGGCTAACTAACTACCTAGTGCAAGGCTCTCCTCTTCTCTCCTGTAGCCCTGACCGACTCGTTATAATCCTGCTAATGAGAAATGACACTGCAGGTTTTAACCACCATGATGGTAGCTAGCTGCTCCCTTCGCCTGCCCCAATTAGCACACATCATCACCAAGGCAAAGACACACTTATCTCAACCCAAATCAGCACCTAGCCAAAGCCCCACTTAACCCCCCCATTCTACCCCCTCCACTATCGAATTAGGGAAAGGGGGATACCTAGTCAGTTGTACAACTGAATGCATTCAACTGAAATGTGTTTTCTGCATTTAATTACCCCCAGTTATTGTGTCCAGTAATTAGACATGGCTCAACAATAGCAAGGACCATGGACACCGGGCCCACAGCAAGGACACCAGGTCCACGGCATGGACACCAGGTCCACGGCAAGGGACACCAGGTCCACGGCAAGGGACACCAGGTCCACGGCAAGGGACACCAGGTCCACGGCAAGGACACCAGGTCCACGGCAAGGACACCAGGTCCACGGCAAGGACACCAGGTCCACGGCAAGGACACCAGGTCCACGGCAAGGACACCAGGTCCACAGCAAGGACACCAGGTCCACAGCATCTCTCTCTACACTGCTGTCTCTGGTTTATAGGGCTTTGTTTGTTTGTTTGTTTGTTTGTTTGTTTGTTTTTGCAGAACAACACTTCAAAAGAGACGTGTGTAAAATGATGAACTGGACAGAAGATAGTATTTATGGCCGTGAATCTCAATCAGGTTAAACTGGGTTGAAATTATTGATATTTTCAAATGACAGTACCARTCAAACGTTTGGACACACCTACTACATCAAGGGTTTTTCTTATTTTTAAAAATATTTTCTATATTGTAGAATAATAGTGAAGACATCAAAACTATGAAATAACACATATGGAATCTTGTAGTAACCAAAAAAGTGTTCAACAAATCAAAATATATTTTATATTTGAGATTCTTCAAAGTAGCCAGCCTTTGACTTGATGACAGCTTTGCACACTCTTGTCATTCTCTCAACCAGCTTCATGAGGTAATCTACATYGTAGAAAATGGTCAATAATAAAGAAAAATCCTGAATGAGTAGGTGTGTCAACTTTATACTGGTACTGTATATATTTTTCATCCCTCAACTTTTTACCAAAAGAGAGGCGGGGTGCCCTGCTTTGTTATTGTTTCAATTAAGGACTCGAGCATTAATCTATAAAAATGAAAACAAATCAAATGTATATCAGACGAGGACACAGATGAAACCAAAGACTGATGAATCAAACAGCTGAAACATACAGCAACCGCTTCCTAAATGTTATTGTTGTGAAGGGATTTTATAGATAAATAAACTAGAAAAGTCTATATGATTATGATAAAGTATCAGAAGTTCTATAGCTGTAAGGATGAGCGATGTTATGATATCATCTGGTGTCCACTTGTACTGCTGCACGTACACAGTAACAGCAGGCCATCTGTGGGCCAGAGATTGGAATCCTCACTGCAGTGTTCTAGATTACTGTGGAGGGGGTTCCAGATTTCTGGAGGACGTTCTAGAACACAAGGGTTAACTGCTGGTATGAACTTACACGGTAGCTCTGACATCCACACAACATCCCTGTCAACATCCCACACAACATCCCCGTTACACACAGCTCATACGTTGAGGTGTGAAAACCTTAAGTTCTCCTTAATATCAGACTGATTGGCTTTTATCCACTTTTGGAAATGAGGTCCTACTTTGAGTATGATCTGATGTGTGATTGGTATTGTGGCTGATCCAGTAAACGGTCAGCGCTCCAGCCCCTCCTGTGTTAATAGAGGTCTGTATATGAAGCTGTTCTCTCTGCCTACAGGAGGGGGAAGTATCCCTGAGCCAGTCTCCACTAAACCACTGCAGTTTCAGTGTCCTGAAACCATTCACTATAGAAGAGTGGTTGTGTGTGTGTGTGTGTGTGTGTGTGTGTGTGTGTGTGTGTGTGTGTGTGTGTGTGTGTGTGTGTGTGTGTGAGGGGCCAAAAAGGGTTGACAGGAAAGCAAGGTTATGCGTTTGACAAGCCTTTCCCCACATTTTCTCTGGGCAAGCTCTCCTCCCACGGTTCTGTACTGACGGACCAAGGGATGGTTGTGCTGTTGTGGCCCGCATGCATCTTGTGAGCGGATGTGGTCACGGACGGAGGCAGGTCCAAGAAAAACAAGACCGACCAACTGGCCTCTCTCACTTTATAAATAAGGAGAAACAGGGACTTTAAACCAGGAAGAGAGAAGAGATAAGTGGGAACTCCCCATCTCGCCCCACCCTACAGAGGAGGGAAGAGATAACCGCCCAACATTCCCATTCCTACGCTACCACCACCCAGGCAGGGGAGGGAGGGAGGGCAGGGAGGGGGAGGCAGGGAGGGAGAGAAGAGGGAAGGGAGGGAGGAGGGAGGGAAGGGAGGGAGGAGGAGGGAGGGAGGGCGAGGGAGGGAGGGGAGGGAGGGGCCAGGACTGTCCTTGGAACTGTTTGGGTGGGGGTTGCCATTTTCCTGTGCTGCCTGGGTAAGTTTATGGACGACGGGCAGAAGAAGAGGCCAAACGAGAGAAAAAAGAAAGAAGCTTAGGAAAGAGGAGACGAGAGACAGACGAAAAGAAAGAGGGGAAGAGGATGACAGAAGGGAGAGAGAGAAGAAGAGAGAGAAAAAAGAAAGGAGGAGAAGAGGAGGAAGACAGAGACGAGGAAAGGAAAGAAGAGGGAGGAGCAGCAGAGAAGAGGGGAAAAAAAGAGGAGGAAGGTACAGAAAGAGACAGAAAGAGAGAAAATGAGAGAGAAGAGAGAGAAAGAGAGAAGAAAAGAGAGAGAAAGAGAGAAG
>NW_019951569.1:13922-19469 GCF_002910315.2 Salvelinus sp. IW2-2015 | reverse complement strand
AGTCCTAGTAAGGAATAGATTATAGCTCTAGTACGGAATAGATTATAGTCCTAGTAAGGAATAGATTATAGTCCTAGTAAGGAATAGATTATAGCTCTAGTAAGGAATAGATTATAGTCCTAGTATAAACTCACCCAGCTATCCAATGATGTCGTCTTCCACAATGTAACACTCTACATTCTTTGTGTAATGTTAGCCACTTGACATGTCTTTGGTAGCTTTWATGTGTGTGAATGTGTGTGTGTTTTCATGCGTGCGTGCGTGCATATCCATGTCAGCTCTAGTTTAATAATAATCCTCTCCATTGGTGTCAGTGGTTTTGAAACCCTAGCTGCTGTTAAGACTGGGTGGTGAAAGGCCATGAAAGGCCCCCATCAATGAACAACACACCATGAAAGGCCCCCATCAAGAACAACACACCATGAAAGGCCCCCATCAATGAAGAACACACCATGAAAGGCCCCCATCAAGAACAACACACCATGAAAGGCCCCCATCAATGAACAACACACCATGAAAGGCCCCCATCAAGAACAACACACCATGAAAGGCCCCCATCAAAGAACAACACACCATGAAAGGCCCCCATCAAAGAACAACATATCCCTTTATCAATGTCCCTCCTTCCTGCTGTCACATTCCTGTCTACGTCCCAAATGGCATCTTGTTTCCTATGGGCCCTGGTCAAATGTAGTGCACTACATAGGGAATAGGGCCCTGGTCAAATGTAGTGCACTACATAGGGAATAGGGAGCCATTTGGGGGCAGCGCTGCTGGGCTCCTACAGTCCAGCTCTCCCTCCCAGGACAGCTGCTCTCTCTCTTCACATGTGTGCTATTCTTGGGGAAGACCTTTAAATAGACTCTCTGTTTCACAGTCTGTGCCCCCCCCCTCCTTGCCAACAAGTGCAGTCAGCTCTTCACGCCAAGGGCTTGGAGTGCTTGCGAGTCAGCAACTGTCCCACTGTTTATTCCTATCGCTCTCTCTTTGTCTCTYTCTCTCCCACTCCCTATCTCCCTCTCTCTCTCCCAGTCCATATCTCCCTCTCTCTCTCGCTCTCTCCCACTCCATATCTCCCTCTCTCTCTCCCTCTCTCCCACTCCATATCTCCCTCTCTCTCTCGCTCTCTCCCACTCCAAATCTCTCTCTCTCTTACTCTCTCCCACTCCATATCCCTCTCTCTGTCTCACTCTCTCTCCCACTCCATATCTCTATCTCTCCCTCTCTTTCTCTCGCTCTCTCCCACTCCATCTTTCTGTCTTTCTTTCTCTCCCCCTTTCTCTTGCTCTCTCTCTCCCACTCCCTATCTCCCTCTCTCTTACTCTCTCACCCTCCGTCTTTCTCACCCCCTGTTGAGTAACTGACCTCCCATATGGTTTGCGAAGGCTCTATGATGCCCTCTTTTGAAATGAAACCATTTTCATAGATTGAGCCATCTAACTGTTGAATTAATCCAGCATGTCTGTTCTGTGTAACCATACTCTGAACCAAAGCACATGTACTTATATTACCAGAGCTTAGCGTAGCTTCTTGTTGTTGAAACTGGAATGACATCAAATGTGTGTCAAGTGGCCTATTTAATGGTCCCCAGGTCCCATTTCAGAGTTTGGGGTCAATTCCTTTGCCATGCCTTATAGAAAACCAAAGGGCCCGTTTCAATTACAAAATTACATTTGAAATAATTTACGCCTGCCGACTTGAACCAGAAGTATTTTTATTTTATCCTCAACAGAAAGAAATGAATAAGAGTGTCCTTGTCCTTTCATCTGTGTGTCCTTGTCAGCAGAGTGTCCTTGTCCTTTCATCCGTGTGTCCTTGTCAGCAGAGTGTCCTTGTCCTTTCATCCGTGTGTCCTTGTCAGCAGAGTGTCCTTGTCCTTTCATTCGTGTGTCCTTGTCAGCAGAGTGTCCTTGTCCTTTCATCCGTGTGTCCTTGTCCTTTCATCCGTGTGTCCTTGTCAGCAGAGTGTCCTTGTCCTTTCATCTGTGTGTCCTTGTGTTTGTGTTCCACCCTCTATGCAGGTCAGTCTTCACCCTTGTTCTCCCATGGTTCTCAACCCTCTTTCAATTGAAGGCATTCAGTTGTACAACTGACTAGATATCCCCATTTACCCTTTCCCTTGTTCCCGAGACCCCTCTATGTTCAGTGTGTTACCTTGCGTTCACGTGTTTCGAACATGCGAGATGAACTCCAGTTGCTCGGCAACCCAGCAAAGAGAAAAAGTATTAGGGCAGGCCTAATAACTACGTGATGAAACGCAAACGGCACTTATCATCATCTTTTAAGGGCTCTGTTCAGTCTGTTTCGCTGAAGTGTTACAGGTTTGCGTGACAGAATGTAAAGTCATTTTTAGATTGAGCTGACATATGCACCGTTTATTCGTGAATGCGGGTTTCCGCCAACGCGGGAACGTTGTCCTTTAAATTTCAACGGGGCTTCAGCTCTGAACTCTGGCGTTACGGATTGAATAGAGACCTAAGTCTTCCTTTAGGGGTGTAGCTAGATATCCTTAAACATTTAGCCTCGAAAAATGCTTGTCAGTGCATCAGATCCAATGAATAACAGCCATACCGCCATATAATAACAGCCATACCTCCATATGAATACAGCGCATACTCTCCATGTGAATAACACGCCATACCTCATGTGAATAACACATTGACCTCCATGGAATAACAGCCATACCCTCCTTGTGAATAAAGCCATACCTCCCTGTGGAATAACAGCCCATACGCCATATGAATAACAGCCATACCTCCATATGAACTAACAGCCATACCTCCATGTGAATAACAGCCATACCTCCATGTGAATAACAGCCATACCTCTCATGTGAATAACAGCCATACCTCCCATATGAATAACAGCCAATACCTCCAAATGAATAACGCCATACCTCCTCCGCGCCCCTGAAATAATGCATTGGACTCTATGTAAATCTGGAAACCACATATCCCGAGGCTGCATTTTATGTAGCTGGGGATTTTAACAAGGCCAATCTGAAAACACGGCTCCCTAAATGTTATCAGCATATCGAATGCGCGACCTGGGCTGGCAAACCCTGGATCATGTTATTCTAACATCCGCGATGCATACAAAGCCCTCCCCCGCCCCCTTTCCGAATATCTGACCACGACTCCATTTTGTTGCTCCAGCCTATAGACGAAAACGTTAACAGGAAACGCCGTGTTCAGGTCTGTTCAACGCTGGTCTGACTAATCGGATTCCACGCGATCACATGGACTGGGGATATGTTCCGCATAGCGTTCGGACAATAACATTGTTGAATCGCTGATTTGGTGAGTGAGTTTATTAGCAAGTGCATCGGTGATGTTGTACCACAGCGTCTTGTTAACACTTCCCCAACCGAGAACCGTGGATTGATGGCAGCTTTCGGCAAAACTGAAAGCACGACCCGATGCTTTTAATCAGGGCAAGGCGACCGCGGAAACATGACCGATACAAACAGTGTAGCTATAGTAGAGTCGCATTCAGCGGCTCAGACACGAGAGAATGTGGCAGGGTCCCTACAGTCAATCACGGACTACAAAAGGAAAACCAGCCCCGTCGCGACCACAATGTCTTCGCTCCCAGACGAAACTAAACACTTCTTGCTCGCTTTGAGGACAACTACAGTGCCACCGCGGACACAGCCCGCTACCAAAACCTGCGGCCTCTCCTTCACTGCCAGCCAACGTGAGTAAAACATTTAACGTGTTAACCCTCACAAGGCTGGGCCCAGACGGCATCCGCCCTAGCCGCATCCTCAGAGCATGTGCAGACCAGCTGGCTGGTGTGTTTACGGACATATCAATCAATCCTTATCCCAGTCTGCTGTTCCCACATGCTTCAAGAGGGCCACCATTGTTCCTGTTCCCAAGAAAGCTAAGGTCACTGAGCTAAATGACTATCGCTCCGTAGCACTCACTTCCGTCATCATGAAGTGCTTTGAGAGACTAGTCAAGGACCATATCACCTCCACCCTACCTGAACCCCTAGACCACTCCAATATTTGCTTACCGCCCCAATAGGTCCACAGACGACGCAATCGCAATCACACTGCACACTGCCCTAACCCATCTGGACAAGAGGCATACCTATGTAAGAATGCTGTTTCATCGCCACAGCTCAGCATTTAACACCATAGTACCCTCCAAACTCCGTCATTAAGCTCGAGACCCCTGGGTCTCCAACCCCGCCTTGGCAACTGGGTCCTGGCCTTCCTGACGGCCACCCCCAGGTGGTGGGGTAGGAAACACATCTCCACCCGCTGATCCTCAACACTGGGGCCCCACAAGGGTGCGTTCTAGCCCTCTCCTGTCCCCCTGTTCACCCCATGACTGGCGTGGCCATGCACGCCTCCAACTCAATCATCAAGTTTGGCAGATGACACTACAGTGGTAGGCTGTTACCAACAACGATGAGACGGCCTACAGGGAGGAGGTGAGGGCCCTCGGAATGTGGTGTCAGAAAAATAACCTCACACCTCAATGTCACTAAAAACAAAGAAGATGATCGTGGACTTCAGGAAACAGCAGAGGGAGCAGCCCCCCTATCCACACGACGGGACAGTAGTGGAGAAGGTGTAAAGTTTTACAGTTCCTCGGCGTACAACTTCACGGACAAACTGAAATGGTCCACCACTTCAGACAGCGTGGTGGAAGAGGCGCAGGCAGCGCCTCTTCAACCTCAGGAGGCTGAAGAATTCGGCTTGTCACAAAAACATCACAAACTTTTTACAGATGCCAATCGAGAGCATCCTGTCGGGCTGTATACCGCCTGGTCCGGCAGCTGCTCCGTCACAACCGTAAAGGCCTCTCCAGAGGGTAGTGGAGGTCTGCCAAACGCATCACCGGGGGCAAACTCCCTGCCCTCCAGGACACCTACACCACCCAATGTCACAGGAAGGCACAAAGATCATCAAGGGCAACAACCACCCGAGCCACTCCTGTTCACCCCGCTATCATCCAGAAGGCGAGGTCAGTACAGTGCATCAAAGCGGGGACAAGAGAGACTGATAAACGCTGCTATCTCAAGGCATCAGACTGCTAAACAGCCACCACTAACATTAAAGTGGCTGCTTGCCAACAATACTGACTCATCTGTAGCCACTTTAATAATAAAAAAATTGCATGTAATAAATGTATCACTAGCCACTTTAAACAATGCCACTTTATATAATCGTTTTACATACCCTACATTAAACTCATCTCATATGTACATACTGCTATCTAACCATCTACTGCCTCTTGCCTATGCCGTTGGGCCATCGCTCATCCATATAGTTTTTTATGTACATATTCTTATTCATTCCTTTACACTTGTGTGTATAAGGTAGTTGTGTTTTGAAATTTTAGTATTACTGCATGGTTGGAACTGAAGCACAAGCATTTCGCTACAACTCGCATTGACATCTGCTCAACCATGTGTGTGACCAATAACATTTGATTTGAAATTATGATATGATACTAGCACATACCTCCATGTGAATACACAGGCATACCGTCCATGTGGAATAACAGCCATACTTCCATGTGATACCAGCCC
>NW_019951569.1:2545-7460 GCF_002910315.2 Salvelinus sp. IW2-2015 | reverse complement strand
GGGGGGAGAATGTTTCTTATTATGGATCTAACATGGATGGGTGTAACATGGATTATGATAATAATGTTAACAGACTATTATGGTGTAGAACTTCATTTTCCCACGCGTCCCCTTCTGCAGTGATGTGGGAGTGGTTGAATGAGTAATTTGTTGTTGTTTGTGTGTGTGGTGTTCGTGCGTGGTGTTGCGTGTTTGCGAGTTGCCTCTCGTTCATCCCAGAGCTAGCTGGTCAGTAGCACACACAGTTTCTTCCGATCTGCAGAACCAGACATGAGCGAACAAGGATTATTGGTAAAAACCGTTGATGAGTGTTTTGATTACCGGGGACGTGTGAAGCGGAGACTTGCTTTGTACGGATATGAACCCCCCTACCGACAGACAGAATGCACGGGACCGCCCAACGGAACCGTCGCCCTGGCGCGGTGAGAGTCGTGATTAGGCTATTTTATCTCTGTACTGAGCGTCAGCTAGGCTGATTACGGGAGCTAAATACCACCGGTTAACGCGATCCATTTCTGTGATAAATTCATTACTGTTGTTCGGTTAGAGAAACAACACGGATTGGATAGGATTAAAAATGAGAGTATAACAAATCTTAAGAAGTATTATATAATAATCGATATGAGAAGGCCTGGGTGCCAGAGAGATTCTAGTAAAACCAGACATAGAGAATTTTTAGAAAATACATAAAATTAAATGTGTTTTTAAAAACTGAGAGGCCATGCGACAGATTTATGATTATTAATATTACTAATATGATTAATTAACTGGCTAATGTAAATGTTCTTGTAACAGGCTAGTTAGGCCTTTTGAATACAGGTTAATTTACCCCACTAGGTCTTTGTAACAAGGCAAGGACTTAATAAGGCCTGTTGTTACATTTGTTAGCCTGCGTCTGTTACTGTAGTCATATAGGCCTTCTTGAATTATTATAGCCTGCCTGTTACTGTAGTCATATAGGCCTACTGAATTATTATAGCATGACTAATAGTGGATCACTTTATTTCACTGTTGGACTACAGAAATAACCAGTCAGTTAATTAGTAATAATATGATAATAACATAGTAACTGCTCGAGGCCTATGAATTTGTTTAATTTGAACCATTTGGCACCATTCTGGCGGTACCAGAAGGCATAGCTACCCATTGATACAATAACAGATCAGATATCCCAGTCAGATCAATACCTGATCAATACACAGGAAACAGCATCCAGTAAGGGGAAAGATATATGATATAATTGTAGATATTAATCTATAATATAGAGTAATAGATAACTCATAGTCCTGATGTCTAAGGTAAAGAGTAGTGAGACGGTGAAGGTAGTAATCCGCTGTCGCCCGTTAAACCGGAAAGAGGAGGCTGCAGCGGCTGGTGTTACCCGGACACCGGGAGGAGTGGGCGGGATCGTAGAAATGGACATGCGTCTGGGTCAGGTGGTCTTACGGAACCCTCGCGGTCCGCCCGGCGAGCCGCGTAAGACGTTTACATTCGACTCTGTGTACGACCCCTCGTCTAAACAGCGTGATCTTTATGATGAGACGGTGCGGCCGCTGATCGATTCCGTCCTAGACGGGTTTAACGGAACCATCTTCGCCTACGGCCAGACGGGTACCGGGAAGACCTACACCATGCAGGGGGTGTGGCTAGAGCCAGAGAAGCGGGGCGTCATCCCCAACGCCTTCGAACACYTCTTCACCCAGATCTCCCGCTCCGCCGCCAACCGCCAGTACCTGGTCAGAGCSTCTTACCTGGAGATCTACCGAGAGGAGATAAGGGATCTACTGGATCCCAACGTGCACGCCCCTCATGTCCCCAATGTGCACACTCACACCCACCGCACCCTGGAGCTGAGAGAGAGCCCGGAGAGCGGGGTGTATGTGCGTGACCTGACGTCGTGCGTGTGTAAGAGCGTGAAGGAGATACAGGAGCTGATGAACGTAGGGAACCAGGTGCGCTCGGTGGGAGCGACAGACATGAACGAACACTCTTCCCGTTCCCACACCCTGTTCCTCATCACGGTGGAGTGTTCCCTGCCGGGGCCGGATGGACGGCAGCACATCAGGGTAGGCCGGCTCAACCTGGTTGACCTGGCGGGCAGCGAGCGGCAGGCCAAGACGGGCGTCCACGGAGAACGCCTGAAGGAGGCCGCTAAGATCAACCTGTCTCTGTCGGCGCTAGGCAACGTGATCTCAGCCCTGGCAGACGGGCGTAGCGGCCACGTTCCTTACCGGGACTCCAAACTGACCCGGTTATTACAGGACTCTCTGGGAGGCAACGCCAAGACGGTGATGGTGGCTACACTAGGCCCCGCCCCCCAACACTACGAGGAGACCCTCACCACGCTCCGCTACGCTAACAGAGCTAAGAACATCCAGAACCAACCAAGAGTTAACGAAGACCCTAAAGACGCCCTGCTCAGAGAGTTCCAGAAGGAGATCGCACGGCTCCGCGCACAGCTCAGCCACAGGGAAGGGAGGGGCAAACACAGGAAGGAGGATGGAGAGGAGGGCTGGGACGGAGAGGGGGATGAGGAGGGAGAGGAGGAGGTGGAGAAGGAGAGGACGCTGCAGGAGGAGAGGCTGGAAGAGGAGAAGGAGGCCATCAGAGAAGACGGATCACTATTGGCTGAGGAGAAGCAGAGGCTTCTGGGAGAGAAGGAGAGGATGATGGGAGATCTGAGGAAGGAACGGGACGCCACCGAGCAGCTGACTGCCAAGTACAAGGTACCGTACACACACACACACACAGTATTGAGTCAGCGTAATCCCAGTGTGTCAGATTTAAGGCTGGTGGATAATCTGATGATCTGGAGATTAGGTCTATCACTACAACACTCCCCACTACACCCTAATTACTACACAGTGTTTGTTCTGAACCTAACCCTAATTACTACACAGTGTTTGTTCTGAACCTAACCCTAATTACTACACAGTGTTTGTTCTGYACCTAACCCTAARTACTACACACTGTTTGTTCTAAACCTAACCTTAATTCGATCCAAGATGGCGTYGCAGTCATARGTGTGTTTGTCTTGTCCCGTCTTGTCCCGTGTCAATAATTGTTTTCCTCGTTTTTTCCCCCATATATATTTCATATGTATTGTTATCTCACTTTCCATCTACGGACTGAATATACTCTCCTGCAACCCGCCTCACCCAACGTGGTACCGATCTGCTATTTTTATACTTTAGAACCAGAACCCCCTTCAGAACTTAGCCAGCAAACTAGCTACTAGCTAGTAGTCAGTTAGCCACTACTAGCGGTCCTCACCGTTAACTCGGACATCAGCCAGCTAACTAGCTACTAGCTAGTAGTCAGTTAGCCACTGCTAGCGGTCTTCACCGTTAACTCAGACACCAGCCAGCTTCAGCTCGGTCAATACCTGCCAGTCTGCACAGCGCGATATCAACCCAGAGCATATCGGACTGCTTTTCTCTACCACATCTCTGGATTCCTACTGCAAGCTCTGGACCATTACACCGGATCATCTCTGGACCATTCCACCTTTCCAGAAATATCTCTCACCATTGCCGCTTGTTATAGACCCCCCTCAGCCCCCAGCTGTGCCCTGGACACCATATGTGAATTGATTGCCCCCCATCTATCTTCAGAGTTCGTACTGTTAAGTGACCTAAACTGGAACTGGGATTGCTTAATAACCACCCGCGGCATCCTACGAATCTAAGCTAGATGCCCTTCAATCTCACCACCAAATTATCAAGGACCTACCAGGTACAACCTAATCCTAACCATGGGCACTCCTCATAAGATCTCATTGCTGACCAACTTGCCCTTCTCAATACACCTCTGTGTCTTCAAACCAGGATCTCAGCGATCACTGCCGTTCATGAGCCCTGCGTCCGTAATGGGTCCGTGGTCAAACGAGCAACCCTCATCACTGTCAAATGCTTCCCTTAAACACTTCAGCGAGCAGGCTTTCTAATCGAGCCGTGGCCGGAGCTATCCTGGAAGGATATTTGACCTCATCCCGTCAGTAGAGATGCCTGGTTGCGTCTTTAAATGTGCTTTCCTCAGCCATCTTTAACTAGCCCCATTTTAAACAATGTAGAACTAAGAACAGATATAGCCCTTGGTTCTTACCAGACCGTGACTGCCTTGACCAGCACCAAAAAATCCTGTGGTGTTCTGCATTTAGCATCGAATAGCCCCGCCGATATTGCCAACTTTTCAGGGAAGTCAGGGAACTCATATACTCAGTTCAGTTTAGGTAGAGACCTGAAGGCTAGCTGTTTCCTACCTCAGCCCACAGCTCTTGCACCCCCCACAGCAACTTGCCCAAAGCGCCCCCCCTTCTTCGCTTCACCCAAATCCAGACAGCTGATTGATTCTGAAAGGAGTTGCAAAATCTGGACGCGCTACAAATCAGCCGGGCTAGGACAATCTGGACCCGTCTCTTTCTAAAATTTGATCTGCGGAATTGTTGCCAACACTCCTATTCTAGCTTGTCTCAAACGCCGTCTAGCTCTATTTTCGTATCTGTCTGAGATCCCCTAAGATTTTGAAAGCGGCGTCCGGGTCATGCCCCCTCTTCAAAGGGGGAGACACTCTAGACCGCAAACTGTTACAGACTACAGTATATCCATCCTGCCCTGGCTTTCAGATCACGGACCATTTGAATCCGCACGTGTACCTTCTGCCACTATCAAATCTGGTTTCCGAGCTGGTCCATTGGTGCACCTTAGCCACGGCTTAAGCTCCTAAACGATATCATAAGCACATCGATAAACAGACAGTACTGTGCGAGCCGTCTTTCATCGCCTGGCAAGGCTTTCGCTCTGTCAATCACCGCATTCTTATCGCAGACCTCAACAGCCTTGGGTTTTCTCAATGGCTGCCTCGGCCTACAACTACTTTCTCAAGACAGAGTTGTCAGTGTGCTCAAATGGGAGTG
>NW_019951569.1:0-2199 GCF_002910315.2 Salvelinus sp. IW2-2015 | reverse complement strand
TGACTTAGAATATGTGGACAACTACAAATACCTAGGTGTCTGGTTAGACTGTAAACTCTCCTTCCAGATTCACATTAAGCATCTCCAATCCTAAATTAAATCTAGAATAGGCTTCCTATTTCACAACAAAGCCTCCTTCACTCATGCAGCCAAACATACCCTCGTAAAACTGACTATCATACCGATCCTTGACTTCGGCGTTGTCATTTACAAAATAGCCTCCAACACTCTACTCAGCAAATGGATGTAGTCTATCACAGTGCCATCCGTTTTGTCACCAAAGCCCCATATACTACCCACCACTGCGACCTGTAGGCTCTCGTTGGCTGGCCCTCACTACATATCCGTCGCCAAACCCACTGGCTCCAGGTCATCTATAAGTCTATGCTAGGTAAAGCCCCACCTTATCTCAGCTCACTGGTCACCATAGCAGCACCCACCTATAGCACGCGCTCCAACAGGTATATTTCACTGGTCATTCCCAAAGCCAACACTTTCTTTGGCCGCCTTTCCTTCCAGTTCTCTGCTGCCAATGACTGGAACGAATTGCAAAAATCACTGAAGCTGGAGTCTTATATCTCCCTCTCTAACTTTTAAGCATCATCTGTCAGAGCAGCTTACCGATCACCGTACACAGCCAATCTGTAAATAGCACACCCAACTACCTCATCCCCATACTTATCCTCTTGCTCTTTTGCACCTCAGTATCTCTACTTGCACATCATTATCGGCACATCTATCACTCCACTGTTAATGCTTAATTGGAATTATTTTTGCCTCTATGGCCTATTTATTGCCTTACCTCCCTACATTTGCACACACTGTACATAGATTTTTATATTGTGTTATTGACTGTACGTTTGTTTATGTGTAACTCTATGTTGTTGTTTCTGTCGCATTGCTTTGCTTTATCTTGGCCAGGTCACAGTTGTAAATGAGAACTTGTTCTCAACTGGCCTACCTGGTTAAATAAAGTTGAAATAAAAATTTAAAATAAAATATTACTGATAATAATTGATTATGCAAGTATAAACACACTTATTATGCATCTAAAAGTGCCCAAGTGAAATAGTCTCCAACAGTGTGATGTTGTGAAAAATGTGTATTACACGTTACGTTGCTGTTTCAGATTCAGTGTCTATGTTGAACCCAGAATGTTCTGGTGTTGCCATCACTGGTTAATGTTTGTACAATAATAAACGACAGAGCAGAACAGGAATAATCTCGACATTTAGCAATGTCTCGCATGGAAATATATATAACAAAGATGTTATTCAGGGGGAAAAACTCTATTTTGCCTTTTTCCCTCCATACCTTTCCACAGTGTGTCTTATCTCTGTTCTGCAGTGTTTGCCATTTTTGTTCTCCCAATGTCATGCTACAATTCATCCACAATCTGCTTCTGTTCTCCGCAACAAATCACCAAGCGTCTCTTTTTGTCTTTGTGACAACAGTCGGTTTCTTATTCAGGCTCTCAACCCCTTCGTCACATTGTCTCCATTCTCTTCCCACCGTCTGCCCCTTGTTATTTATGGAATGCAAACCTACAGTGGCAGGGAGAATGAACCTGGTGCTAAGCACGTGGCCAGACCTCCCAGGCGGGCACTGCCAAGGGAAGATTATGTACAGCCCTTGTCACCAACCGGAGCCTTCTGCCACCTCTTAAAATCCATGCCAACTCCCCTTCAACCCTCCAGCATAACTAACAATGTTTATATGCAGGGACAAGAGGTTAGGGGGAATGAGTGAATAAGAAAACGATGGCTCCCGTATTGGCATGTTGAGTGATTTGCCGTCACCTTAGACCGCGTCAGTAATCTCTCTGGGCTTGTTCATGTACAGACACGTTTCAGCAACAAAAAAACTAACAAATAAAAAAGTCAACGTAACTGGAGTCATTTGTCAAGTAATTTTGCAGCGGGGCGGTGTGATCATTATAAGATTGGGGAAATGTGTTGTCTAATGCCTCAATGATTAAATCAAAAATAGTTTTTGTTTAATAAAAGGATTAGTGTCTTCTGCATGGACCTGGTTTTTCAAATCCCTTCTACAAGATCCAACACTGAAAGAACATTCTGCCTGTCTTCCTTTTAGAAACCCCTTCACTGCATTTTGATTCATAATTTATACTGCTAGGTTAAAATTGGCATCTTTCATTATATCATTTTTTTTTAAGTGCCCACAAAGAATTTTCGCTGA
>NW_019951568.1:0-5551 GCF_002910315.2 Salvelinus sp. IW2-2015 | reverse complement strand
TCTAGACTTTGCGCCCTGAAATAGATATATTGTGAAAATTGCAGCCACACTACTGCTAGAAGTTATTCAGCTATACCTTTTCAATGGGCTGGATTAATTACCACCACCCAGACAGATCTGCACTAAACCCGCCTCAGCACATGTATAGAAAAATAAAGCAAACCAGAAAACACTCACCAAGTGCCGCTTGCCTAGATGGCCGAACCTGAACGCAGAAACTGGAACATTGTGTTGTACCCCAAAAGTCCTCAGACTAGACCAGAAATAAAACTGCTAACTAAAGGCAAATCAAAATGTGAAAGTTTTATAGTAGTTATTGGTCCTTAGTTTTTGCTATAATTTATATTTAGCACATCACAATTGTAATGAGCCAAGGGTTTTCTACATCGAGAACGAATTTGCGAGCAAACGTCTAGTATGACTAATCCCCGTCTGACCAACTTGTTACCCTTAAAATCAACAAGCCCTATAAATTGTAGCTTAAGCAAAATGTATGGACCCACACAGACCGAACCACACACACCTAAGTACCACCTATACCGTGGAAGTGTGCGTGTTGTCTAAAATCTAAACGCTAATCACACAGAGGAGGAACAAAGGTGAGCAAAGGGATTGCAGCGTATCTCAGCCGCTTTTGTCTCATTCGAGCCACGATCCGTGAAACATAGGAATAGCAAACTACAGTTTGAAAATGTCCCAGTTGGAATAGGATAATTTATTGTCCAAATGATTGCACAGAAGGAAGTTGGGCGTGAGAATATAAAGAGAGTGATTGATCAATAGGGTAAATAACGCAGCATCATTCCGACGGCACTACTTCCGCCCCAAAACTATAAACTCTGATAACGAATGATCAATACTGACCCCAGGAAAGTCATCCGACCCCATCCATCGTCTCGTAGAACAAAGAAATGGAAGTTACCTGACTGTCGCTTATTGCCTCTATAGCCAAATAAATTAAGACAATGGGATCCAACGATGCAGGCCCGGGTGCCCCAAAAGAGCCAAGAAATAAATAAAATTAATACCCCAGAGAGTTATTGGAGTGTTTGAAGGCAATTATGTAAATTTGCAAGATGGGCTGGAGAACCAAAAAGAAAACTTGACGCCCTGTAACGTGTATACCTCAACTCTTTGTAAGTAGCGTACCTCAAAGATCTACGTTGCGTGTGTTACCACATAAAGAGGAAAATGATGGGATAAAAAATGCGGCTTCCTGTGATAACCATCCCGCTCAACATTTTTCAAACACAGATTTTGAAAATACTAGCGGCGAATACCCATCGCTAGCAAAAGATTCTATGTACTATAGAATAGAGGTCCGCACAGAATAACCAGAGTGACGGAGGAAACCCACAGGATAGCCCGCCAAATAGAAGCAAGGTATGTGGCCGTGGAGGATTGAGCGCCCGATAAAACTGCATGCCAATTTACTGCCCCACCACGCAGCAAACCCTTGTACCATTGGAATCGGTACGATCAAAAATCTCCTTGCAACCCTCCCATAGCGATTTTAGGAGAGTGGTGCGAACAAGTATAACGGGTAGTAGACGCATCTGTATGCCTAGTTATCAGGCTACGAACCATAATGAATCGTCAACATCCTGGGTCCTCAATATATGTAACGCTGGAAGCACTTGTGGATCTGATTTAATACTTCACCTGATTTATGCCTATTTGATACCTTCTACTTGTTTTTTCCTCCGGGCCGATGACTGGTATAAAGCCGATGACTAGTTCACTATTTAACTTGGCGGGTACTTTTTCTATTCCTTCTGCCAGTTTTGATCGTTCCTTTACCTACGATTTGGACGCAGGACCGGAGAAGACACAGAAGCCAAGACGAAGAAAGAGAGAGAGAGAAAGAGAGCATTTGCCCTCAGTAACGAGCAGAGACTAGAGAGAACCTGACCCCTATCACTGACCCGATGGCGTGAAGAGACAAGACCTCAGAAGTACGAGAAAAGAGCAGGAGGCAGTGAAATCGATGGTGGAAATGACCACCGCGTGGCGTAACTGACGCTCGGCACTTTCCATGTCCTTATACTCCTTCCCAAGGAGCTTATGACCATATATGGAGAGAGAACATATTCCCTCAGAGTGAGCCCAGATCACAAAGAATTCGAAAAACAAATCCAAAATTTTTGATAAACTCCCAAACTACTGGGGAAACTTCCATGCAGTGTGCCAGTCACAGCAGCAAGATTTGTGACCTGTTGCCACAAGAAAAGGGCAACCAGTGAGAACAAACACCATTGTATAATACAACCCCATATTTATGTTAATTTATTTTTAACATTGTGTGTTTAACCATTTGTACGATTATTGTACAAACACTGCCTATATATAGAATATGAACATTTGTAATTGTACTTGTATTGTTTGAAAACTTCTGTATGTGTTACATTGTTACTGTGTCCATTTGTATTGTTTATTTCACAAGTTTGTTATAATAGCTACCTCACTATGCTGTTAGGCAATGTTAACACATAGCCCTTGCCACATCCAAGTAAAGCCCGCTTGAATTCTCGAGAATGAAGTTGAAGTTGAGAGAGAAACGGAGAGATGAGATTAAGTCAAGGTACGCTGAAGAGAGATGAAGTATTGAAAGAGAGAGAGAGAGCGGCGACAGATAAGACACGAAGAGAGAGAGGCAACAGATCGAGGACAGCAGAGAAGAAGGTCAGACAGTGTAACACGGGACAGATAAGAGATTACCAGAGACAGATAACAGATTCAATTTAGAACCAGGATCTATAGATGATCTATGTATGAATTCAATATCATGCAGCGAATAAAATCCTGTATCATTAAACCTGAACTCAACTTTAATTGAGCAGCTTAGAGTTGCAGAAGCATCATACGTAGAATTTAATTGCCAGATTTGACAGAAGAAGTCAAGAGCCTGTTCCATTTCTGCCACCAGGATGGCACTGAAGAGCAAATATCGTTATTGAGCCTTGACACTGCAGCTGACACTCACCACTAAGCATCAGCTCACTAGTAATTTGATGAATACTGAAAACACAAGTCCTCCCTATAAACCCAACTCTTCTGATGAATCAGAATCTTTGCTCTCTTAATTGATCAACTCTGTTGTCGCAGAGAGATATTCGGAACTGTATTCAAAGGTTATCTAATA
This sequence comes from Salvelinus sp. IW2-2015, assembly GCF_002910315.2. Lineage (NCBI taxonomy): Eukaryota > Metazoa > Chordata > Actinopteri > Salmoniformes > Salmonidae > Salvelinus > Salvelinus sp. IW2-2015. The sequence goes on along the minus strand of NW_019951568.1, from coordinate 2,409 downwards.
CCAAATAGGCTTCTCAAGTTTTGTAATTATCCACCTTAAAGAAATGTCCAAGACTTGATTTTCTCCTAATTGACACACCATGTATCAACTCCCTACAGAAATTATAAAATGGATTTATAATTCCCAAATTTATAATTACATAGATTCCTATGGCTGCAAGGGAATTTATCCATCTTCCTGCTGTTGACAAACCAGTTTCTACACTTAAAGCGAATTATTACCATCTCAAATCCACTCATACACTCTAAGAAGACCAGTGGATTACACCATGGCGAAAGGATGGACTAGTTCTCCTGTAAAAACATGGACTAGTATACTGGTCAGGATGGATATGGAAGCCAAGGAGGGAACGTTAGACTCCTGTAAAATAAATAGGACAGGAAAATATTACTGGCAACAGATTGGCGAGACAGGTATCACCTTTGGCTCAAGCAAGGCACATGTACTCCTGTAAGTTCCGCACAATATCGTGTATTCGCTTTACTGGAGGAACTGAGACAGGCAAAGTGAGGACTGTACTCCTGTAAATAAAACATATAAAGACTAGTTTAACTGGAGGATTGGATGACAGAATGGGCAAGGTGATGACACATGACTGCTGTATAAATCAAACATGGGACTAGCTTTACTGGAGGATTGGATGTACGGCGAAACAAAGGCAGGCGTGACTCCTGTAACCATTAATTTAAGTGGAGTACTAGTTTCTACGTGCCGAGTAGCGGCATTGTATTGACGGAGCAAGGAGGACTGTACTCCCTGTAAATAATAAAAGTGACTGTGTTACTAGGAGGATGGTTATACGGAAGTCAAAGGAGCGTATCGGTTTACTTCGTAAATAACATGGACTATTTACTGAGGATTTGATGACGGAGGCCCAAGGAGACTGTACTCCTGGTAGGGATAGAAGTAACATGACTAGACTGTAATGACCATCTTTGAGATTGGAAGGACGTAGACCTGGCTCGACTTCCTTAGATTTTGTGCACAAGCTGTTGTTTACAAATATGCACAGACCGCCACCCCTCGTCTTACCGGAGTGTGCTGTTCTATCTTGCCGGTGCAGCGTATCTCCCGCTTGTCGTCATTCAGCCACGATTCCGTGAAACATAGGATAGTACAGTTTGATGTCCCGTTGGTAGGATAATTTATTGTCCAATGATTGCACGTTGGCGAGTAGTATTGACGATAACGGCAGCTTTCCCACTCGCCTTCTCTGGGTCCTGACCAGGCATCCGACTCTTTGTCCTCTGTACCTGCGTCGCTTCCTCTTGCAAATAACGGGGATGTCGGCCCTGTGGGGTGTTTGGAGAACGTCTTGTGCGTCCTCCTTTTTGTAGAAAAAATCTTTGTTTAAACAGAGGTGAGTGATCGCTGTCCTGTTATCCAGAAGCTATTTTTTGCCGTAAGATACGGTTGCAGAAACATTATGTACAAAATAAGTTACAAATAACGTGAAGAAACCCCACATAATAGCACAATTGGTTGAGCGCCCGTAAAACTGCTGCCATTTCTTCCGCCACCACACCCTGTACCATGGAATCGGTACATCAAAAATCTCTTCCCAACTATTTTGAAATCTGTATGGCACAGTTGTCAACATCCTGGTCCTCAAATGAAGCTGGTATACTTTCCTATTTATGCTATTTTTATTCCTCTGCCAGTTTTGATCCTTTACATTGGGCAGACAGACCAGTTCCCTACCTCCTCCCGCTGCCACCTGCCTCCTCCATTTTTGGGGTAATGCTGTAATCAATTGTTTGTACTCTTGGATTGAGCAGACCTTCCCGTACAATTCTGATAACTCCATGAAGGACATAATTCTACCATTCCAATTTACAATATAATTTACGAACAAAATACCCTTTTCAAACATCTTTCCCATAAATACAAGTATTTCATCAACCGGCACATTTGAGTTCAGCCATAATATTTGTTGTATCTTTTCAGGGGGATGAAACTGACATTGTAGCCTGCTCTGCAATGCTTGTTTGAAGGAAAAAGAAAAAAGGATGCTTTTCAATTAATCGGAAATGAGACATGGCAATCTGCACAAAGGCAAAAAGGCAATTTTTAAACAATGGATGAGCTTTTCTTAGTAATCTACTTGAGAACCATTTAGGGTTCAAGTAAAACTTTTAGAGAGGTTTAGTGCTTTTATAGTTAATAATCTCAACCCACCCATTTCATATTCATTATATAGATAGGCACACTTAATCTGTCTGGTTTAGCGTCCCAGATAAAGCTAAATATTTTTTTGCTCATGTGATTTGAAAAACGAATCATCAGTAGGCAGCGCCATAAGTGAGTAAACTGAGATATGACTAAGGAGTTAATCAGGGCAATTTTTCCATAAATAGACAGGTATTTACCTCTCCATGGTTACAGGATCTTGTCTATTTTTACAAGTTT